>NW_022991413.1:0-262497 GCF_902827175.1 Gymnodraco acuticeps
ATCCGCGAAGCACACAAAATGGCGACGTCAGTGTTCCTGATAGCCGGCAAATCTAAATCTCTTCGGTCAAAATGTCCGGTCAAAAATAATTTCCCTTTAGCGCAATACCGCTTCAGTTGCGCCACTTATGTGACAGACAAGAAGAGTATGTGACAGACAAGAATAGTCAATTCTAATGTCTAACACTTAATGTGGAGAAAGAGATGTCCTGAATGGGTTGATTGTGCGTTGATCTGTTGGTAATGCCTCGGGGTTCCAGTGGGCATGTAAACAAATGCATAATGCTGCGCTATACTTTGTGGCCTCACCCAGTTACATAGCGACACTTATTGTTTAGGTGTCTTTTAATAAACAGGTAGTCCTATCATTAGCTAGAACTAGCTGGATCTGATCGATATGGACATAAACGCGAGTGAAGTCTAATCTGACGGGAGAGAGAGATCAGCTGCTGACGAGTCGACACGCAGCTCTGTATGATCACATGCAGTGGTGAGCGGACAAAACACACACTTCAGGTTAGAATATCACACGTAGCTATTTTAATGACCTCTCAAACTACCTAAACTAGTTATAGATATGTTTAGTTTTACTGTCGGGTCACTCATTAATGGATCCGCGAGCTGCATGATACTGGCATAATAGATTGCCCGATCGGGCAACCAGCAGGTGAGGCTTCATTGCCCGAGCTAAATACTAGATGGCCCCGGGCCATCGGGCAGTCCTTCATGTCGAGCCCTGCACTAAAATAGCATTTGTAAACTCTACTGTTCTGTAGGCCTAGCCAGTAAGTAAAGATGACACATTTTTAATAATAAATGTAAGATAAGATAAGATGAACTTTATTAATCCCCGTGGGGAAATTCATGTGGTCTCTGCATTTGACCAATCATAGTGTTAGGAGCAGTGGGCTGCCATTGTGTACGGTGCCCAGGGAGCAGTGAAGGGAACGGTGCCTTGCTCAGGGACACCTCGGTAGCACTTGGTCTTTCCGGGACTGAATGAAGGGCCCGTTAAACTTAAAAGTTCATTACGTCAGTCCACACTGTAACATATGAAACACAACCATACTAGGAAGAACACTTTGGTATGCTTTAATAAAGAATAAAGAACAAGAAATTCCGATGTTGCAACGTGAGGAATATCTGACCAGTGTGTATTTCTTGCAAATAAACAGATTTGAATCCACTCATTTTGGTTTCGGTGTCCTTTGTAAGACATCCAAGAATCTACTCCAACACCTACCAGGAGATACAGCGCCTCACATACTGTCACATGTAATGATTTATTCTTCACTGTAGTATATGTTTCACACCATGTATAAATCACTTCAGGGGACATTACATTGACTTACATGCATTTCCTGGAGACTTATCCTAACCTTAACCATAACCAACACATGCCTAACCCTAACCCTTACCCTTAACCTTACCCTAAACCTAACCAAGTCTTCACCCTAAAATTAATGATTCCCCTTATGGGGACCTCTCATTTGTCCCCATAAGGGAGGCGAGTCCCCACACGTGACTATGTAAACAGATTTAGGTCCCCACAAGTATAGTAATGCTAGACCACACACACACACTCAATATATTTTCCAAGGAGAGTCAGTCATAAATGGGGCGAAGCCTGCGAGCTAGTTCAGGCAGTCATCTCGAGCACTTATGCCTTGCCACTCTTCAACCAACCAACCAACCAGAGTCTCCTTAATAAGCCGCTCTATTTAACCTGCCAGGTCTCTCTATGCATTGCTTGCTGCTGCTATTGCCGCAGCTACCTCTACGTCGCTGCTGCTTGCCTGCCCCACCACCACCCCAGCTTCCACCTGTAGGCTTGGGGGTTAGTTATTTAATCATCACTCATCGTGCTATGTATATCTATGGAGTGATGAGGCCTGAGCCTAGACGCCAAACTCAACTATATGCTGCTTCTAATAAACATGTTAAAGAAACACGTGAGTTGTCTGACTGAAGCACATATTTTGTGTGCATTACTTTGCACCATTTTATCAAAAAATGAAGATTTAACTCAAACCGGCCTTCTATGATATGTTTCCATTGGTTTTAATTTGCCATTAGATGTAAGTCACAAAAACACAGTACTGTTTACTTTAGAACATCCTCAAAAGAATGTGCAATAATAAATACGGCCCTTAACAGTTTGTTGACCCGTGCATGACTTCAAACAGTAACAGACTCTGCTAAACATACAGTCTGCAGTAAATGTATGTGTTTGAAGTATTTTAAGCTGTTTGAAGTCCACGTCCTAAGTACAAAGTGAGTGTTCCATATGAACAAATTAGGCAACACCATAAGGGATGATGGCCTTAATCAGTAGAAATACAGAATGTACAGTAGTTCTTAAGAAAAATGCTAAAGTTCGAAAAAAATGTATTTCATAAAAACTAGTGCAAGCTGTACCCATTAAACCTGCGAATCACCAGAGGCCCAGAGATATGATACTCTTATTTAATATTTTTCCAGAAATTATACAGTTAGTTAACATTCAATTGATCTACTAAGATATGTTTTACAGCACATTTTGGTTGAATTCTCTGATGTCTTCATCTTTGTCCGACCAACTTCCTGCCAATCCACCTGACCTTCTGTGTATCAATAAAGTATTTCTACACGGAATAACGCAATACCCATCCTTAGTACCCAGCATGCCGTTTGGTAGTGGGTCCCGTGCGATAAACGACACAGTGTGTACATGACTCAATACAAATGTCCAGTAGATTTCAGGAGCTTTGACATTGTGCTTAATTTCGATAACAACCACCTTACATAAAGTTGGACGGATAATGTTTGTCCAAAAAATCCGTCCAGACATTTCCACAGGGATTCCTTCAAGTAAGATTTGACAGAATATTCATATCATTTTAAAAGGAAGCTGGCCAAACTGAGATTTCTATAAATAAGATCAGAAAAAATATCAAAAGAATAGTTGAAAATAAGATACTCAGAACGGATTTCTTTTCATAATGGGTTCTCTAGGGTGAACAAAAAGTATTAATCATGAATTGAAATGGGCAATGAATATTTTATTTGAGCAGTCTCAATTGGGTCAGGCTCTTTTATAATAGAATATTTGAGAGACAGACAGTGGCAGTAATGGAGGGAAATACAGTAGTAGGCAAATCAAGAACACCAAATACTGATGGAGACAGAAACAAGAGACGATGCTTTGTCCGTTCAAGTGTCGAGGACATTTGAAACTTTTAAAATGTCTAAAACAAATGCATTATTGGTACCTCATACAAATTATAACTGACAAAGAACTATTTTAAAGCGTCTGAATTACAACCAGATTCCTTGTTTTTGATGGATGATGTTAGCCACATAAATGTGACTAGATGCATCAAACAGCATCAGTTAGCATTCATTGGTATTATTAACCATTTTAGTTTTCATAACCTCTTTATTGATGGTTTTAATTCTTCTTCGATACAGCCTTTTTTTTAATTAAGGTCCCATTTAGTTTTAAATATGATTATAAAATAAATGTAATTATGATAATAATACAGAGCAGTATGCTTTAGGGCGTGGCTACCTTTTGATTGACAAGTTACTACTGTTAGGTTTGGGTGTTCTCCATCTTTTTGCCTTAGAACTCAAACCCTTTTTATAATATGTTTTCTGCTAGTGAAAGTTAATGGTAACATTTCGGTCGCTTTAAGGCAGTGGTTCTCAAACTTTTTCTGTCAGGGCCCCCCCTTTGGAGAAAAAAACAAGTCGGGCCCCCCCAACACAAATAGTCAGGCTCAGTGGCGGCGCCAGAGATTTATTTTGGGGGTGCTGTGGGTATAGCTTGACGTTTCATAGAGGGTGCTCAAACATTTAGGTTTCCCATTAATGTACCGGTCGCTACAGTGGGAATTTTCTACTGCAACAATCCCCATGCATATACACAACGTACCCGCGACTGTTACAACGAAGGCTCAATAATCAGCTCAGGGCATGTAAGCAGGGGTAAAGTGCTATTTTTATAGGTGGTGTGTGGACCCTAACATAGGGGGGGTCCGGGAGCAAACTCTCCCGGGAAGATTTATTTTTAAATATTGAAGTTAAAAGAGAGCAACATGAAGAGATCTATGGATACATCTCTCAACACCCATATGAAACAGAACTGTTAACAGATTTACTTTTTATTTATGGATATTTTACAAATCACTCCCCTTTTAAACTTTATTCTTTTTTTAATGTCATATTTCATACCTGTTTTCATTATTCTCTTATTTTTTTATAACTATAATGATCATATAAACGTGTGCCTCGGAAATAATTGTTTACATTAATGGTGACCAAAACGTTTTGAGACCCACTGAGATAACACTGAGAGAGTCCTTTAGCTCACTGAGTCTCTCAGTCTGACAGGAGAGGACTCTCCCTCCACTTTGTTGTTGAAAAACTCCTTATATCTGTTAGCGTAGCTCGTTAGCACCAGAAGCTAACAACAACGATCTCCGGGACCGGTCGGCGCTCGCGCGCGCGCACACCAAAACGTGCGCGTCACACACACACACAACACACACACACACACACACCACCAACACACACCACACACACACACCACACACACACACCACACACTACACACACACACACCACACACACACACACACACACACACACACACCACACACACACACAACACACAACCACCACACACACACACACACACACACACACACATACCATGTATACATCACTTCAGGGGACATTACATTGACTTACATGGCATTTCCTGGAGGACTTATCCTAATCTTAACCATAACCAACACATGCCTAACCCTAACCCTTACCCTTAACCCTTACCCTAAACATAACCAAGTCTTCACCCTAAAATTAATGATTCCCTCATGGGGACCTTCATGTTGTCCCCATAAGGGAGGCGAGTCCCCACACGTGACTGTGTAAACAGATTTAGGTCCCCCACAAGTATAGTGTTGCAGGCCACAACACCACACACACACAACACACACACACACACACACACACACACCACACACACACACACACACACACACACACACACACACACACACACACACACACACACAACACACACACACACACACACACACACACACACACACACACACACACACACACACACACACACACACAGACACCTTAATGAAACACAGAGACCCAGACGTAATAGTACTGTACTGCATCATATTATTTTCGAATCAGTAGTTTTTCAAATCTTTTAAAAAAAAAATGTATAACCATGTTTCCTCCTGGTCTCTTGCACCCCCCCCTGGCATGCCTCTGCACCCCCCAGGGGGGGGGCGCGCCCCCCACTTTCAGAACCACTGCTTTAAGGCAAAGTGTTGAGTTAGTTTAGTTCAACCATTCCACGTCACTTCTGGTCCCCAAAAAATCAAGATGGCAATCTTGTCGTTGGGGTTAGAACTGTCAAAACAAGATATTCAAAGACCTAGGGATTTGTAATGACATACATATGTTTCCCTTCTTTAAATTATCTTTCTTTTCCGTTTCTTTTTAAACAAAATAGTTGTAGCCCTCATTGAGACATAATATGCATGTTCTCATTTGCTATTGCAGACATTGCGGTGACCATTTCACTCGCCCCCCGCTATATGTAAACTAAACATCTGACATGGTGTCACTGTTACAGGGTCGGCTCTAGAACAAATCGAATGGGGGGGCAATCATTTACAAAGGGGGGGCACACACTGCCGTCAACAACCAACACACAAACACCAACGCAACTTCAAAAAACATGCTGTAAAGCAGGGATCACCAACTACATTTGTCCAAGGGCCAAAATGTATCCAATAGACACAATCGCGGGCCAGCGATTTTCATATAGTCCACAATGCTAGTGGAGCACGCTCAGCTACTGCGGACCTTTAATTTATTATCTGAAACGATGTAATAACTTTTAAAACTTGTTCCAGTCACTTGCCCCATGCATTCAGCAGCAGCAGGCCATTCACTTTGATTTGATCGTTATGAAATGTCATAATTTCGACAATAAAGAAATGCTACATAAACGTTATCTTGCACATTTTATCCAACCATCTCCGTTTCTAACTTTCAATATATTTTAAAAGAGATCTCTCTCTCATCTGCGTGCGGGGGCGGGGCCTCAACAACACGCTGCATCTCTCTCTCGCTCACAGACATGCTGCAGCGCTGTGCAGTGTGCACACAGTTCTGCCGGTAATGAATATTACATTTTGTGAGGAAACTTTTCCACCAATAATTCCAATAAGTATTCCAAAATGTATTCACTTCAGGCTTACGAAAGTAACTTTAATCAGATTACTCATTTTTCAAATGTAACACCAGCTGAATACAGTTAGCCTACTTGATTTTTATATTCTGCGTAACGCCGTTACATGTATTCCGTTACAAACCAGTCTATGGTTACAACCCAACCCTGCTTCTAGGCTACTGTCCCGCAGCTCCTGCCTCTCTGTTGGACTCTGTCGCAGCGGGCTGCTGCTGTGGTGCGAAGCGCACAAAGCAGACTCTTCACAACGAAGGATCACTTCTTCTTCAAGGGAGGGAAGGTTTCGCAGTACGCAGTCTACTGTCCCGCAGCTGCTGCCTCTCTGTTGGACTCCGGTACTGCACCTTACTCACAACGTTGTAAAAAAAAAAAAATGGGTGGGAGGCGAACGCAGTAACCACTCCGCCAACAGCCACAGTCACCCCCGTCGTGCGGGCCGGATGAGAATGTCTGGCGGGCCGGATGTGGCCCGTGGGCCGCCAGTTGGGTCAACCCAGTCTCACGGCATTTCGTGTTTCACCAACACGATTTTTAATCTATTGATTCGTGTTCACCAACACGATTTGCCCCTTTTTTTCGTGTTGCACAGCACGATTTTAAAAGCAATGTATTTCTACTGCCTGCAGCACGTCTTTTTCTCCGGTCGGGTCGAGGAAGACCGGAAGCTGTGTGGTTCATAAAAACATGTTCTTACTCAATATCAAGCCACAGTTATTGCTTTTATTTGAAATCGTATAATTTCGGACTTTTGTTGCCGTCTGTGAGGAAAATAAATGGGGCTCAGAGCCTCAGAATACGGAAATCTGTATTTTTAAATATTTTTTTCCTTCTAATTCGATATTCTTTTCAAAATAACACACTGTTATTTACTCACCAATAACACACAATTATCCTTGCTTTTATTTATTGGTTTAATTCCATAATCTCGGGCTTTTTTGGCGTCCGTCAGGAACTGAATTTCAAAATAAAAATAACCGGAAACAGACGTAGGCATTTCGAGCGATTACCCAAGATCCTCAGCTATGGGTTTAAGCTCGCTTATTGGATGTTTTAGCCGCAATGCATGCTGGGATTTGGTGTTTATATGATATGAAATCCGGAAAACATTTTAAAAGAATAAAAATATTACTTAATTCCGAGCGCTCTTGCTTTTCTCTTTGAAAGTCATCACATAACGGCATTGTAATACACGGTTCGGCTGCATTGTATATTACAGATCTGCCGTAGTTCTTTATTTATAGAGCCCTGATGAGAAGACCTTTGGAAAAACTGAGAAAATGCCGCCGAAACTGAATACTTGATGCGGATCATAAATATATTCAACAATTAAACAACATCTTCAATTTCTCTTCACACAATACGTCTCCTTGCAGTATCAACACTAATTCGGCTGACTTTTATATTTGATCTAATTCACAGATAGGTTATATTTACACCATAACGGTGCACAGCTGATATAAAAGGACTGTAGTTTTTAAAGATATTACTGATTTTCTTTGAATGTAAGAATGTAAATACTGAGTCTGAAATAGTATAGCAATATGCTGTAAAATTATGTGAAAGCATGCATAAAACTACACATCTTCAGATGTTGTACGAAAACAAAAGTGTCCTACACTAATAATACAAAGTTATTATGGCTGTGTGTACCTTGTGTGCACCGCCTAGTGGTTAAAGCACGTTATTGAATTATTGTGTTTTATTGATTAAAAAAATATTAAGAGTACATACTTTCATAGGAGGAAATATAAATATAGAATATAAAAAATCAAGAAGATACTATAAGTGATCTCTACAATAAAACAGTTTAGTGCAGAATGTACAAAGATATTAATAGGAGGAGGTGCAAAACAGAAAAACGAATTAACCTTTATTTAAACATTAAATAACAGATTAAGGTCTTCTTTTAAATAAGAAAAAAAACGTTGGGGGTATCTATCTACAGATAAATATTAAGCCTGACAAAGTACTTAACGTCTAATATATTGCTTTCCTGCAATGTTAACTATGTTGAAGCACTTATTTTAACTGATATTATACATATGAATTATACTCTTATGTATGTAGATAGAATAAGAAATGTGCAGAATATGACAGTTTAATGGTGGAGGTACACACATATTGATAGATGTCTTGTAATGCACTGTTGAGGAACCTGTGACCCAAGTGTTTCATTCATTGCATAACTACACCGTAGTTGTGTATATGATATGTCAATACACCTTTGAAAATCTTGAAAGGGATGTGCAAAATAGCCATAATATACAGTCTTTAATTAACTATTAGTAGAGAATAACGAGTAATGAATATACTTTATTACTCGTTTCCATTCATGTCAATTGCAGATACATGTTTAGTCTTCTCAAGCACCAACTATCAAATATCTCTCCTGATTGTTGGCACTTGACAATCACCTTACCTGAATTTTACTCAGGTTTAACTAAAGTCTGATTTAAGGTTTGTTTATATTTCACATAATTAATCAGAATCTGCAAAGTAACTCAAATAAATGCAGTGGAGTAAAAATACCAGGTTAACCTCTGAATTGTAGTGGAGTAGAATTACAAAGTAACAATGAGCTGTCATGTGGGTATTAATGCTGCGCATTATGGACACAAGCGATTTTCACCCATTTATTAATTATATGTTTTACATTTGATAACACCAATGTGTTTAATACTGGCAACTTCTAATTGTGGGAAAAACGAAAACGTTCAGTAGAGACGTCCCATAGAACATTTTGCGAAACACAATAGCCAGCATGTGTAGTTCTGGGGGGGGCGTTCGATTCCAGTTTTGGATAGTCTGTCGTGGTTTCGTTCCATTTCACACAGCTGTTTGACGCTCTGCGTAACCTTACGGTGACTGTAGTCCTAAACGATAGCTGGGGATTATGGGTAGTGTAGTGTCTTCGGCCATCCTAAACTCAGAAATGTTGACAATCGCAATAATGCTCGAAATGTCCCTTATAGGCCTACGTCTGTTTCCGGTTATTTTTATTTTGAAATTCAGTTCCTGACGGACGCCAAAAAAGCCAGAGATTATGGAATTAAACCAATAAATAAAAGCAAGGATAATTGTGTGTTATTGGTGAGTAAATAACAGTGTGTTATTTTGAAAAGAATATCGAATTAGAAGGAAAAATATATTTAAAAATACAGATTTCCGTATTCTGAGGCTCTGAGCCCCATTTATTTTCCTCACAGACGGCAACAAAAGTCCGAAATTATACGATTTCAAATAAAAGCAATAATTGTGGCTTGATATTGAGTAAGAACATGTTTTTATGAACCACACAGCTTCCGGTCTTCCTCGACCCGACCGGAGAAAAAGACGTGCTGCAGGCAGTAGAAATACATTGCTTTTAAAATCGTGCTGTGCAACACGAAAAAAAGGGGCAAATTGTGTTGGTGAACACGAATCAATAGATTAAAAATCGTGTTGGTGAACACGAAATGCCGTGAGACTGGGTTGAGTTGGTGGTCACTGCTGTAAAGTATATTGTTTTTCACACACATTGCAGGGGTGTAGTGCTATTGTATAGCGCACCTATGACTTGTGCATACATGCACGGTTGTGGCACGACCACCAAAACAGAAACATATGGACATAGGCCACCATACAAAAAGTGTGCAAATGTATTTAGTATCCTATCCATGTGAACATGTTTTAGGTGGGGGTGGACCTAACGTCCTCTAGGAGGGTCTGGGGGCATGCATCCCCGGGAAGATTATTTTAAAAATATTGAAGTTAAATGCATCAATCTAGTGCACTTTGAGAGCAACATGAAGAGATCTATGGATAGTCTACATCTCTCAGCATCCATATGAAACAGAACTGTACACAGATTTACTTTTTCTTTATGGATATTTTACTAATCACTCCCCTTTCAACTGTATTCTTGTGTTACTGTCCTATAGTATTTCATACCCGTTTTTTTATTTATTCTCTTATTCTTTAATAACTATAATGATCATATAAAGGTGTTCCTCGCAAATACTTGTTTACATAAATGGTGACCAAACCGTTTGAGACACACTGAGAAAACCTACACTAAAGTGAACTATCTAAACACTGAGAGAGTCCTTACCTCACTGAGCTGACGTTATAAGATCCTCTCAGTCTGACAGGAGAGGACTCTCCTCCACCTTGGTGTAGAAACAGCTCTTTATATCCGTTAGCATAGCTAGCTAACCAGATCATGCTAACATCAACATTCCACGTTACCACTTGCGCACTCACAAAATGCGCTCGTGCCACACACACACACAGAGCCGAGCTTGAATGAAACACAGAGACCCAGAAGTAGGCTACTTGTACTGTACTGTATATCATATTATTTTCGATGGCTTTACTGTATAATCAGTATAACAGATGAACAGATCGCCACCGGGCTTTTATCTGAACACACAGCCACGTAATGATAACAAAACAAAGGTCGGGGGTCATTGGTCAAGCAACACACCAATCAGAGAGCAGCAGTGAGCACAGCTCAGGCTGTGTTTTAAATGTTGTATTCTTTATTTCTGACGTATTTCACACAAAAAACCTTTAGTGGAAACGCTTTCACTTATATGTTTTTTTTTTTTTAAACGGCAAAGTGGCAAGGCTTGCCCACCCTGCGTTGGGGGGGCACAGTGACTCATTTGGGGGGGCATGGCCCGCGAATGACCCCCCATGACGCCGACCCTGCACTGTTATACCAACAAAGCATACACATTTTATAGATATGCGTTTGAAAGTCATGCACTAATTAATCTTCTTGTTTGTACATGTTAGTCTGGAAATGCCTTTGTTTTGCCATAAAGCACATTTATAATTGAATGGATGAAAAAAAGAACAGGATATATAGAGAAGGAGAGAGAGAGAAAGAGAGGTGGGAGGATGAAAAACAGTTTCCATCATCATCACCTCCAGGCTAGAGGAGGCCGCATGCTTACATAAGAATACACAAAGCACAGCGCACATAGCATATCCGCACAGACCTTTCACAAAGACCTTGTTTTTTGATTGTTTATATGCAGATCGGTAAATGAGGTTGGCCAACGGAGCAAAGCATTGTGGGAGGGCATGGCAAACACATTATGGCATTCGCTTGTAATGAGACATTGTCAGTTTCTGTGTGTGTGTGGCGTCTGAAAATAGTCTTCTTCGGAAAGGGAGGCTGAAATGATAACCGAGAAGCAGCCATGTTTCATCTTCCAAACAATTAAGAATAAAACGGATGAAGTCTCAAAGGGATATCTCACAGAAAGGATATTTCTTACAGGAAGAGCAGCTTCTTCCACCCTTCACATGTCGACTATTGACTTTTGTTCTGTGTTGGTGCAGACGCAATCAAACGGATACAGTCTCTAACAAGCATCCAGACAATCCCCTATACAGCCCCCTTTGGTTCTGACTGTTACCTTGAATGTGAATTACTTGAATGTTCTATTTCCATCCAACTAGATTTCCAAGGCAAACAACCTGGTTATTTGAGACATTAGCCATTCATATTTAATTCAAACATTCCTGAATGAGATATAAACCGGTAATCATCCTGAGATATATTCCAAAATTACAATTTGTGCTGAGGTAATTTAATCCTAAATCAGTGCAGGTACATCTGCAATGTGGTCAAATTACGTAATTGTCAAGATGTTAGATTGCAATTAAGAAAAGAAGAAGAATATTTTGGTCCACACAATCATATTATATCTCATTGTGCTTGCCGTATTTGGAAACAAACTAACAGCAATGTTAGATACATGGGGACAGATTGTTCTTATCTCAGAACTGCTGGTAATTCAAAATGAAAGTCTACAACGCCAATGGGTACACATACAGCTGCTACTGTATTTGTGTTCTGTTTTTGTGATGCATGTTATAGTTTAATTATAAATGGGGGAAAAAAAACACATGCTTTAACACATGGTTTAATAGATTTTCAAATATGAGCAAATGCTGAGAGACATTGGCTTTAGCCAGTTCTTTGAGGACAGCCTGGAGTTGATGAGAAAGGGTTAGGGGTATCAGGGTACAGTTAGTATTCATTTTCTTCATTTCAAATGTTGCAAACAACTATGTTACTTGTAAGTACAAAGAAGTAAATTAAATTAAAGTTGACCATGTTTGCTTTTGGTTTGGTCAATTTGTTAGCACATTTTATCTTTACGTTTGACATGTAGAATTTTGTGGAAATCCTAGGTAACACCAACATGTTCAAATGTGTAATATTATCTGTCTACTATACAAACTATTAGTGGTTTTATGTTCAGTCTGAAGTTTTTTGTGTTTTCTGACCACGTTGGGAATCTAAAGTGTAGTGTGAGGTTTTTCTGGTCTGCGAGGGCTAAAATCCCTGTGTCCCCCTAGAGGGAGTTCCTCTCCCACACACTGCCTCCATTTGACCCCTTTGTTTACTTCCCTGACAAAAGGACATCACTTTGTAACGCTTCTATTGGATAACGAGCCGACACATTATACATGATAGGCTAAGGGTCAAGACGTCTCTAAGCAGTTGACCAATCTCAACAGACCTGGCCAGCTAACCAAAATAAGCCGTATGGAGCTGTTGGGATGACCCGGAGCCTCCCTTTACTCCCGTTTTACACACGCCCCCCCACGTTTGTAAAATAGCCGGACCCCGGCGAGACCTCGCCGGGTCCCGGCGTTACCGGGGGTCGCCGAGCCCCACCCCTCGACCCCTCCCCCCCATTATAGGCGCCCATTAACCCCATATGCCTTCCCCGGACACCTCTTCCGCCTCGAACCCCCAGGTGGCGATGTCGAGTGTCCGTCAACTCAATATGGGGTCCCACGTACAATCAGAGCAGACTGGGCTCTGGTTTCAGACAGAAGGTGCTATCTCGACCAGATAGGACTCTGAGCTGATTCAGAAACCTGTGTAAGTTCTATTTTTGTTTCTAGACATCTCTGTTTCATTCATTCTACTCTGTATAACTGTTCTGTAGTTATTCTGGCTAACATTGTGTTTTGAACAGAACAGCTAAAATACCTGTTTTTCAGGCAGAAATCTGGGTAACTTATTTTTTCAGAAATCTTAAAAACTGAAACATTTGCTTCTTAGGGTTCACTTTGAATACACAATTGTACAAATACTAAGTGCTTTACTAGGGGTAATTGTAGTTATCTTAAAACCTCTGTAACAAGGGTTTAGTCTGACATTTGTCTGTAAAAGGTGCATTACAATAGGCCTGAAGGCTCAGCTGATTGTGTGAAGTGAGACAGTTTCAGCTGGTGCCCATCAGCTGCAGAGAGTTAACTAATTAAAGGGGCGTAGGCCCACAGCTGTGACAATTCAGCAATCAGGACTAGTGTCCATTTTAGGCAGCACTTTCCTGGAGCGTCAGACAGACGAAGACAATAGAGTCCTGCATGAGTCACGAGGGAGGCAAAGAGGAGGCAAATCCTCATTTAAATGAGCTAAGTATCACTGGTGTTTTTATCCACTCTTGCTAAAAACATGGAGACGTGGATTACTCCATCCAACACATCCACCCCAGCAGCTCTCTCCACAGCATATTCCTTCTCCCATACACCCAGACCCACTGGCAGAGGAGGTGGCTCTGGTCTCCTGCTCTCTCCCAAATGGAGCTTTTCCCTCTTCAAGCTACCTAACTTCACTCCTTCCACCTTTGAATTCCATGCCGTCACAGTAACCCATCCTATACAATTAACCATTGTTGTTCTCTACCGGCCACCAGGCGCCTTGGGGGACTTCTTGGAGGAATTAGATCATCTCCTCTCACACATCCCTGAAACTGGCCCTCCCGCTGTACTTCTCGGAGACTTCAACCTCCAGACAGGGAAGATAGACGAACTAACATCTCTGTTAACCGCCTTTGCTTTCTCTCTGTCTCCGTCCCCACCGACTCATAAAGCTGGCAATGTCCTTGATCTCATATTCTCAAGGAACTGCGCTACTTCTAACCTCTCTGTAAACCCGCTCCACACATCCGATCACTTCTTCATTTCATTCTCTCTATCCCTTTCCAAACAATTATGAATGAAAATGCATAAAAATAACAGAACACTAGTATGCTTGAATTAAAAATGGAGTCCTCCACGGGAACTTTACCCCCCATCCTATTCTCACAGTCTCTAAATAAAGACTTTCCTCTTTGGAGGATGCACTTTTGACTTGGTCGAGTTTGAAAAAGATTCCAAAACTGCTGGTTCCAAGCCAGCCCACTGAGATGTTTACTTCCTGACAAAAGCTGTCTTGACCTTGTCATTCTCAAACCGAGGTAGTCAATAAGAAATGAGACGCATGGAGGGAAAGAGAGGAGTCTCAGAGCAGGACGGAAAGAGACAGGTACAACTGTGGCATCGCAGCGATGCGTTTGTGTGCGTGCCGACTCGCTTAAATAATTCACATGGATCCAAACATGAGCGCACTCTTTCATTATTTACAAGCAGCACATTTGACACGCAAATACACATACACACAAATGTCACATTTAAAGCATTTAAAAAAGAAAGTACTACCATTAATGTTTAAGAAATGTGCACACGGACAAAGGAACGAACATGGAAAAGAAACGGGGGGGGGGGGGGAGGTGAATCACAGCAAGAGACATGAGGAATAATAAAAGGCGGGCGTATTAAAGTTGCATAAAGCTTTTTCTCAATGTTTACCTTGTTCCCTGGTCCCATCGTGTCATAGCAATATAAATAGACGGAGTCCTTCAAAGGGAACAGACTAGGGTTTTGGTCGGGTCAACTGCTGTTTTCCAGTTCTCTCTTACCCCAAAAGCCCACCGCACAACGGCAACATATTTTTAAATATAAATAGAGAACGTACAAGCTAACACACTCTTTTGTCCCCAGCTGCAGCCAAGGAGCCTTTGAGCAAGACTCATGAAAGAAATGAAATGCTGGGAAAGAGCATACATGCATACATGTATGATTTCAAAAGAATGTGTGCTCTTGTATAGCTCTCTAAAAGTAGAATGCCCCTCATAATACTGCTAAAACATGATGAAACCAACTAGAACATCTATGGAAGCAAGGCATAAACATGTAGTTTAAGAGCAATTAGGGTTAGAAAACACCCTTTTCATGTATTGGCTGTCAGGTCTTTTTATTCCATTCATAAAAGTTTCCTCCAAATAAATGTCACTTGAAATAATGCTAGAAGGATTGTCCTGCTTACTTTAAAACATGTTTTAGAAGTTTGCTGATGTTTGATATAGTTATGGAGATAGTGAACTAGTTTATAATATATTTTAGGGCTGCCAATTGAAATATTTAATTGCGATGAATCAGATGATTTCCATAGTTAACTCACGATTAATCGCAAATTAATCACACATGTTTTGTATATTTAAAATGTATCTTAAAGGGATATTTTTTAAAGGTTTTAATAATAATCTAAAGTACTGTGCTTAAGTTTAATCTTGAGGTACTTGTACTTAGCTGAGTTTTCATTCCACCACTGAAAACCACCGTTGATGCTAAAATGGCTAATTACTCTCATCATAATAATAACTGTGACAAGTTCAAATGGGATTATTTATAGATAAACTGTAACGCTTCCCATAAACAACAGAGCTGACTCCAATCCTGCACACACACACAAACATCATCTTTGACAGTAGTCAGTCTATGACTACACGAGTGTGAAGTGACAGTAGCTTTTAATGGATTCATTTAGATTAGTCGCACTCCTAGGTATTATGAGGCGATCAAACACAGAGGCGGAAAAGTACTTTACTGCTTTAGGAGCTATAACACACATACAAGCTGTATTTAGCTTAGTTATTGTGATTTTGGTTATGTATGTATGTTTCTAGGTGAACATATGGTCACACACACACACACACACACACACACACACACACACACACACACACACACACACACACACACACACACACACACACACACACACACACACACACACACACACACACACACACACACACACACACACACACACACACACACACAGTGGTGCATGTGTGTGTGGTGATCTGTATTTAACCTAGATACTGTGGTGATTAGCCAGTGGCTATTGATAAGACAAGTCTCTAACACATTAAAAGCAACAAAACACACACACACACTTCGAAAAGTGAACAATAATTTGCACACCCACTTTAAAAATGGAATGGGTTCTTTCTTGGCCCATTCTACATCCTTTCACCACATTGTAATGAAAAGCAGGCCACTAGGTTCTCGTTATCCTGCTGACTGCTCTGTTTATAGGTCAGAACTCCACCTCTTTGGTAAAATAAATACAACACAAATACGATCATTCAGTTTCAGATTAACAGCCCTCTCTGATTGTTCTTGGAAAGAAAAGGTGTTCGAGCTCAGAGAGAATTCACTTGCAACAACATTGTCTGAGAGTTAGCTTGCACTTCTGAAAGGTGCTTCAAGGCATACTTTTGTTCCAGTAAGTCCAAAGGTTTAGTGGTTTGTCATTGTTCATTTTAACTTTGGGTAGTTTCAAATTCTGTCTTGGAAAGTGTAAGGTATGATATGTTGTGGTCATTTCTCCCAGTTAGTAGGAATGGAATCAGGATTTGAAATGACTTAGACCACTGGTTGTGGTCATGTCAGCAAAGCTTCAGGGGTATCTCTTGTGGAACTACTGAAACATTAAGCTGTGCACCGCAGATGAACCAGAAGCAGGAGTTGCAGGGGATTCTTAGACTGAGTTTCTGGGGTGCCACTCAGGGACTAGATGATGCAGGTTGGCGGTGAAGATCAAGCTCTGTCTCCTAGGCTTCACGGTGTCAGTCTAGGCCAGTGGTCGCCAACCAGTCGATCGCGATCGACCGGTCGATCACGAGTGTGGTGGGGTAGATCGCAGACCGTTAAAAAAAAAGTATCAAAAGAAAGAAAAAGAAAAGAAAAATAATAATGTTTGAAAAATACGTTTTTAGATGTAAACCTATCATCCACCACCCCGTTAGCAGGTGCCACTTGATTGACGTATATTTGAGACACCTCAATAATATAATACATTAACCGTGCTTTACGTGAACCTCAGCATGACACAAGAGAGGACGGCAGGACTGCAATTTCCCGTGTTCAGTGAATGCAACAAAGGCAAGTCACCAGACCAATCAGAGAGTTGCATGGAAATACACGTGTGCTTGTGTCATTCAAGCTCGGCTCTGTGTGTGTGTGGCAATAGCGCATTTAGTGTGATGGAGAGAGAGAGGGAGAGAGGGACCGGTGCTAGCGGGGACTGTGATGTTAGCATCTGGTTAGCTAGCTGCACTAACGGACATAAGGAGCTGTTTCCACAACAAGCTGGAGGAGAGTCCTCCCCTGTCAGACTGAGGGGCTCAGGTGAGCTAAAGGACTCTCTGAGTGTTTAGAACGGTTTTGTCACAAATTATTCAAAAGATTATTTCCGCGGCACACCTTCATATGATCATTATAGTTATACAAACAATAAGAGAATAAATGAAAAACAGGTATGAAATACTATATGACAGTAAAACAAGAATACAGTTTAAAAGGGGATTGATTAGTAAAATATCCATAAAGAAAAAGAAAATCTGTTTACAGTTCTGTTTCATCTGGGTGTTGAGAGAGGTATCCATAGATCTCTTCATGTTGCTCTCAAAGTGCATCAGATTGATGCTTTCAACTTCAATATTTAAAAAAAAATCTTCCCGGGAGAGCTTGCCCCCGGACCCCCCTAGAGGAGATGAGGACCTAGAGGACGTGAGGTCCACCCCCCACTCATAAAAAATAGCACTTAACCCCTGCCTATATGCCGTGAGCTGATTATGGAGCCTTCATTGTAACAGTAATTCAGATGCAATTATATAAAAGGCCTCAAATTGGAAGCACTGCCTGGGCCGTCTTTTTCACTCAATTCTGCAATAGGTAGATCTCACCTTTCACCTAGGCCGAGGTCGGTGATCTCGGGCTTAAAAAGGTTGGTGACCACGGGTCTAGGCAGTTACAGTGGAACTGCTGTTAATGTGCCTGGTTCAAAGGCGCCTCTGGCTTCTCAGATTGAGCAATCCCATACGGGCCACTGAGGTTGGCTTCAGGCGGTTATGGTAAGCCTTGTGCTTGTGGGAAAGCAAAGGGAACATGTGCAGAAGGAAATGCAATGGAGCCAGTGATGCATTGCCAATTGGTGGTGGAGAATAGCTCCTGACTCCTGAACTATACTTCTATATTTACTAAAAACTGAACAGTTGGAAAGAACAGATTAAGTCAACTTGCAAATGTGATATTGTGTTACTTAAAATGTAAGTTATTGCGATTACATTGAGGATTAAAGCAATTGTGATATGATTCCCGATATGAAAGGGGATGACCTTTCTTTGGTACATTATTCATAGTTATCATTGAAACATATTAAATTGGTCATGGTTTCTTTTTTAAGTGGATCTGTACCAAACAAGGCTTTTTTTTATAAAAGCTTATCATTTAGGGCAACTTCTTGCATACGTTTCTCACAGAATGACTGCATCTTGTCAGCTGCAGTTTGTTACTACAACATTTAAAGTTGGCCCCTAACCCCTAGCTCAATGACACCAGAAATGCACGGCCCCTGACTATGGTTAAGGTTAGAAGTTCTCCCTAACCCACCATTCACTCTTTTCTGGAACAAGCTTTGTCTGTTTGGCTTTTAACCTTGTTTTTTGTATTGTAGCTTCTTCCTGGCTCCTGATTGCTGAGTTATAATAAAGGTTGTTGCCCAAAAATGTCCAAAAAACGAGAGGGGTCTGTCTGCAGGCCTCCACTCTCAGGACCCTCCACTCTCAGTAAAGGAAGTGATGATTGAAGAACTCGTCTGATGGAAGTTTTCAAATCACAATGGAGACTCATCACGGAGGTGATGAGCCCGCTCACCATGCACTTTGGGTCGGCCTTGGTCAAGCCCTTTTGACCCCCCCAGCCTGGTTCTCGTAAAGTTTACTTAGCCATTTGTCGCTCAAATGACACCATGGAGGAATGTAACGGGAGTTGACAGGGGACTCTGCCCGCCTCACGAGTGCCTATTTTCCTCGGTTTTATTAATTTTTCTTTTTTTGGCTATTTCACCCGGTTCCTTCTACCGGGGACACTGCCCGGTCTCGGGAGTCCCCCCACGGCCTGTGTCCAGCCGTTCCCCCCCCCCCCCACTCATCCATATATTAACGGATCTTGACCATTTTTGTTGCATGTTTCTCCTCTCCTCTCACTGATCGAATAACCGTTGATATGGTGTGTCTCCTTTGTTGTGGCCTTTTGAGCCAGGTCATAACACATGATATCAGCAATACTTCCAGTCAGTACTCCAGCAGCAGCATTTTTACACCTTGGAAAGTCTTTAGAGTCTGGCCTGGATAGCTGGTCTATCCTTCAGCAAAGTGACACACTCTGTCACTCTGGTTGGCCTCTTATGATGCTGCTGTCTTTTAATATATGATTATTTCTCAGCCGCTAGTTCGTTCCTCACAGATTCTTCAGTCTCATCAGCCTCATCCTTCCATCAGTCCCAGTCAACGCCTCCAGCACACTTCCAGTGTCTGACTCCATATAATATTGTCCTGATGCTGTAAGGGTGATGCCCCATGATCACAAAATGACCCCTCTAGACTAGTCTGAGTGCCAAGGACCTCATATTATGTCTGTCATTAATGTTACATCACCCATTATAAACATTTGCTTTCCATTTCCTGCACCATTTTAAGGCTTCAAAACAGGCATTTTTACTCTATGTGTTTGGAGAAATAACACAATCAATGGCCCAGAATTGTACTTTATAACCTATGAATCTTGTGGTGCTTGAAAGAATACACACTGGATATGCCTTTTTTGCAATATTTATTCAAAAGTCACTAGTTTTTTAAACAAACCACTATCTGAGGATAACAAGCAACCATAAAACGCCCTTTATCTAGAGAGCCATTGAAGCCCATGAAGAATTGATCCTTCCACAAATCTTTTCATCTGCTGTATTAATTAAGTTGCCACGTGTTTTCAAATTCAAGTTAAGGCACTATCTGTGCAGAACATTACAAATATTCTTCATTTGCAGTATTTTATTTTAAAAGTGTTCATAAAGACTGCATCAATGATATGCTATATATAATATGAATATTTGTATTAACTTCAACCAAAGTCAATTTAAATAGCGGGCAAAAATGGGTTAATTGCCATGGATGTGGTGTTTGATATAGTTTACGTTCAATTTCAACTATTTTAGGCAGAAAAACGTATATAGACTAAACCTTTTTTAATAATTTACTATTTAGAAAGGTTTTTGTGAGAATTAATTTCAAAAGTAAACTTTTCTTCCTTTTGTATTTGAAATGTTTGCACACAACATTATTAATGTGTACATTTTTATACATTTTTTTAAATGATGAATCAATTTATTTTATTGTATTTCCTTGAGGCTGGGGAAGATATCCAGCATGTAGTTCAACATGCAAATGTTGTAATACAAGTAAGTATAAGTATAACATGAAAGTAAATAAAATACGTGGAGGATGTGGATTTATTTTCTCTCACCTTGTAATTACACAATCAAACAATCTATAATTTAGCTCTGGCCTTCACTCACGAAAAACATTTTGTTGAATCGGACACATTTTTCGAAGCTCTATTGACTGCATGCAATGACTGGGACTGATGGAAGAATCTGAGAGGAATGAACTAGGAGCAGAGAAATAATCATATATTAAAAGACAGCAGCTTCATAAGAGGCCAACAAGAGTGACAAGGTGTGTCACTTTGCTGAAGGATAGACCAGCTATCCAGGCCAGACTCTATAGACTTTCCAAGGTGTAAAATGCTGCTGCCTGAGTACTGACTGGAAGTATTGCTGATATCAAGTCTACCATCCTCTTAAAGTACTCTGTCCAACAATATCAGTCTCAGGAAGAAAGGTGTTTTAACGCTTATTCAAAATAGCAGAGAAACATGCATTCTTGTTCTCAGGAGGGGACATTGACAGAGGAGTACTCACAAAGTACACAGTAAAAGTACTTCATAGTACTTGTGGGAGTAGTTTCACTAGTACTGAGTCCAACAGTGTCAATCTCACGAAGAACTAATGGCAGAAAAAATAATAAGAAACTGGAGAGACGGCTGAGTGACCGCAGTGCAGAATCGCTGCATAGTTTAAATCTCCTAACAATGTTGTCCATTTTAGACAGAGGCTTATTATATTTACAGCCTTAATAACATCCATATTCTGGGCTCAATGTGTGTCTTGGCTGTTTTCGTTGTGATCGCTAAATTCCCCTTGTTTCCCCTTGTTTATAATATCATCACCGTACCAAGCACACGAGTGCTTTTGTTTTGAAATCACTTCCGTGAGTTTGGCCCCGCCCCTCGCTCCAATGACCATTAGACCATTTAGTAAGGTAAAAAGCAAAAACGCCTCTCAGTCGCTCTTCAGTTTATTTGTTTAATAAAGAAAAACAAATTCGTAGATACACAGATTTTCAATGCCTCTGGTGAATCCTGAGAAATGGTGTGTTTCCTAAGTAGTGGGTTTTTACAGAAAACACACACACACACACACACCAGCAAAAGTCATTAAGAAAGCATAGGCAGCATATTTCCTGCTGAGGGACTTGACATCATATTTCTCAAATGATTAGTCATCTACGTCAATATTTGGACAACCGCAGAGCACTTCCTGTCTTAGTGTTCCACATACATCAGCGTTTAACAAAGGCGTAATGGGACCGATGGATGAAGAGAGACAAAAAGGAAAGGAGTGAGGACAAATTAAAGATGCAGTGGAGCAAAAGCCCATGAAACAATTATTTTTATTCCAACATCTGTTTGTGTGTCCATCCATTTGCTCATTAAATATCACCTCTGTATTTCCAATTGATATATTTATTTTCCTCCAAGGGTAAAGGCACACTGCTTGTTTCCGTTCATTAGTTGACACAGTTAATACTTTTTTGAATTAGACTTTACAAAGTTCAAGAGTTATTGGAAATGTTTGGTTTTGACGAGTCAGAAACAATCCTACACGTTGTTATTTTTCGTGTTGGATTATCTGTATCTTGAATTATTTTGAGAAGTTTGATGGTTTTAAATCCTGCTCTTGTGTGTTTTCCCGCCTTATTTACTTGTTTCACCTGTCCCCAATTAGCCCTGCAACCATCTGACTTAATGTTCTGTTAGCTTTAGACCGGGAAGTTCCGTTCTTTGAATAAAGGTGGTAAAATGTTGGTACTACAAGTTCTGTGTCTGTACCGTAATGTCAAGGGCTACAACATAAACATGTTGCCATTCACTTACATTGGGAAAGAGAAGTCTGTAAGTCAGCGGATAACTTGTTTGGGGCAAAATCTACTACCCAGTACAAACTCTACCATAGCCTTCATTTAAGTAATTCCTAAAAGTTGTAAAATTCTTAGAGTATTTGGGTGTTTTCATACTGGTCAGGCTATTTGGCTTTATGCGCCACTGAGCAACGCTGTATCCAGTGCTCTTTATACTGCTACAGTACAGCCCCAAAGACATTAAAATAAAGAGCGGTATTGTTTAAATATATTGTTAAAGCTAGTTAGAAACTCTAATACTATCAAAATGATGTCAATGTTATATCATTATATTTAGTATGCCCTTCAAACTCTTTAGATACCAGGTATTATGTTTACTACAGCCATTAGTACACTGTTCCATATGGAGTAATCAAAGCTAATGCTGTTTTAGAAAGTGGTTAAGCAGATTAGTATACTCTTGACTTTCCTTAACAACCATTCAGAATATATCAACATTCTGTCTCTTAGTGTTGTGTATGTGTGTGATGGTGTGTGTAGTGGTGCCCTGTGGACATGGGTACAGATACAGACATGAGCATTATCTACTTAGCTCAGGCCTACTTTTCTCACATTGGCGGTGTAGCAAAAACCTCCAGAATAGCTTTTCAACCAATAAGAGGTACTGCAGCTAAAATAAATAAAAAACACTAACATAATAAGCCCTTATTTTTGCAGTATGCAAGATAAAATGCAGCTTTAATTAGGGCAGAATGACCATCAAATGAACCCAGAAAACACCAGTGTTATCCTTTAATCTCCACAAGAGAACACATCTCCACCGAAGATGTGTTTAATCTAGCACTACACATGCTTACCGAGTGGAATTGGGGATGTGCAGGGGCATCTATTTTTAACAGGGGAAAGACAGGGATGAGAAGATAAACACATTAAGGGTAGAGAAGGAGGGGAAGGTATACACACTCACAGCGATTTGTAAAACCAATAAGTAGAACGCAGAGATACGAAAAGATGAAGAAGGAAAGAAAGAAAGCTTGTAAAGTTGAACATAAAAGCTCCATTAAAAAAGGTAGAAATAAAGAAAGAGAGGGAAACTAAGAGATGGAACTAACACAACAATCAGAGATAGGATCTACCGAGCGGGAAGACAACTAAGGGATCTAAGAGGAGAAAAAGAGTGTGCACACCAAAGAGGTATACAAAAGCGGCAGACATGTTGGTCGAGACGCTTTTAGCTTTAGGGAAGGAAGGATAGCATCTGCAAGTTGTCCAAATCTACACATCAGTTCTCAATAGGGAAATGGGGGCGGCTGAATAACACACATGTTGAGGATTTGAGGTGCATTACTGGAACAGCCAAATTAAAAATCCCAACAGGGAATAAATACGACATTTTTTTACATATTCCTCGTATTGCTTTATATCCACATGATGAATTCACCCAAAGCAATGACCTAAATATCTATCTTTAAAGCAAAAACACTCCATATTTTAACGTTTTGTTTTACAAGATATAATGCTATAGTAAACACCCCACTGGTGAATATCTGAATGTCAACTCAGCTACAAGTGGCTACATGAGACTACAAAACATCCCAACTCCACTACAAGTCCACCTTTTAACGTAGCGTTGTCAATGTGAAGTCAAGCAACCGGGAAGTAGTTTGTTTATAGACAAACATCAAATGTTTACCTTTACATATTTACGATTACATTTATCTTTTCAATTCAATTAAAATAGTTAATATGTGGAGATTATCCTGCTGAACAATTTGTGTTTGGCAAATCTTATTACCACTATAATCAAAATAAGTTTTCGTCTTTCGTAATGTTTTTGTATTTTCATTTCACTTTGTAGCTTTTTGCTTTTATCGATAGCCCAAGTGTTCAACCTTAGCCCAGTGTAAAATCTTTTTTTGCAATTTTAAACATTTCAACTCAGGGTTTTTTATGCACACATTAAAAATGCACATACGATTGAAACACACTTTGCACCGCACATCCATACAGAGAATGCAGCTGAGTCACTTAAGGTTGTGCTGCTGATAAAGATGGATGCAGACGTAGTCACGTCAGCACATTGTCAGACAGGTGAGGACAACAGAGAAGACACAGTGATGGATCTGACGCTGAGGGAAGTAGAGGGAGGTAAAGCTGGGATGATGGAGACAGGAATAGAAAGACAGAAAGGCGGAGGAGACGAAACAGAGGCAGAGTTGGAGTGAGCGGGGTGACTGGAGAGGGAAGATAACCTTTGAGGAAGTCTTTCTAAGAAATGTGCCGGATCAGTAAAGAGTTCAACATATAATCTCTACTTCACTTAGTGTGGGGGGTAACTGTGCTCTTAAAACTTGGAGTTATTTGACCACTTCAGGTTCCATCGTATTGAAGTCAAAGGTTTTTTTTTAAAGTATTTTTGGATAGATGCCTGACATAAAGTCTGTGATTAACACAAGCTGAAGAGATTTTCATGTTTTGTTCTACGACATAAAATATGTCAGTGAATACCCCGCTCCTGAATGTCAGAGCTTCTATGTTTCATAAAAAACAGCGGTTGTCAACATGTGAACAAATAAGACTACTAAACGTCATCATGCCGAACATTCGCTGCCTTTAGATAAGCGATGGTGGTACTTTGCCTTGCGATTTGGTAAGCTTTTTACTTCTGGCGATTGCATTTATGAGTCAAAATTATAGTGGTGATGATATGTTGAGATTATCATGGAACATGGATGTATCAAAACAGTGCGTTTGCCAAAGGTCTTATTTTATGCAATATTCGGAAATTCAATGGCAACATCACATTGCTTTTTGACGAGGGAGCCATTGCAATTCTCGTCAAAGAGCATGTATTTTAGATATTTGAGATGTCGAAAATACATTCAAAAACTGTGCTTATGCCGTCGAATAGAGACTTATTCAATAGTATTTATAGAAATTAAATATATTACTTTGAAAACCAGTTGTATGGGTTATATGTATTTGAATACAGGTAGTAGTATTCTTATGGTTAGAAGTAGTAGTAGTAGTTGTACTTTATTTTTACAATGCGTACAATGCATTTTAAAAGAGATTTTAATTAGAGATGGCAAATCCGGATCCTTTTTACGGACTCTGAGTCAGTCATTGAAGAGATCCGGATCATACGAGTCCTTTGAGTCATATGAGTCAGCATCACCAAGAGCATAAAAATCCTCCCGGTGGAAACCGAAAAGTTGTTGCATTTCACGAGCATATTAAACTAACGTTACATTAACCTCCGCTACACAGTGTCTTTTGCTTTAATAAAAAATGTTGATCACAAAAAAAAGGGTTATTTTGTGATTTGGCGAATCGGAGTCTGCTGTTGACTCGTGCATGAGGACGAGTCTGCTGGATCTCTGGATCTGCTGCTATAGCCTACGATTACGGCTCTGAGTCCGCACGAGTCTGCTATGTTTTGCACAGTGAGTCAGGATTTGCGAATCTCTGAGTGTGCTGTTGACTCGTGCACAATAGCCGCGGGAAGTAGGGGTGCTGTAGGCGGGGCTGCGAATGGTGTACATTTGAAAAACGTCATGTTACTGTTGTTGAAATCTCTCCACACTTTTGTCCGCACCCTCTAAGTAAAATGACTTCCCAGTTCCCGCGACTATGCTCGTACATGACGAGTCTGGATCATGGATGTATGGTCTGGATCTGCTGGATCGGTTACGACTCTGAGTCCCCATGACTCACGAGTCTGCAGGAAGTGAAGGAAGTTCCCTTGATTCAGTGAGTCAGGATTTGCGAATCTGAGTCTGATGTTGACTCGTGCATGATGAGTCTGCCTGGGTCTCTGGATCTGCTATGGTTACGGCTCTCAGTCCGCACGAGTCTGCAGGAAGTTTCACTGATCCGCGTCCCCTGAGCCAAACGATAACTTCTGGAAGCTATCCTACTTGCTAAAGGCTAGGCAGAGGGACTGGGGTACGTTGTAATGTGATTTTACATGTTATAAGGAGAGTAGCGAGTGACACAATTTATAGTTTTAATTTGTACGTCACACCAGGTATAGAACTCAAAGGACTCGGGTTAATGGAGAGGGGAGACTCGTCACGACCAGCTCATTACTAGGATCCGGGTTAATGATCCAGATGAATCAGGCCTCACCCATCTCTAATTTTAATGTATTATAAATATGGGAATTATAGAACAATATGATTCTTGCTAAAAAGTAGACAATCGACTAGCAATTATAAAATGTTCTGATTTACGTAACTCTATTTGAGAATGCTTTCTTGCCTTTTCACACATTATATTATGCCCTTATTTTTGTCTGAATGTTGAGTGCCTGAGTCATTCCGTGTGTTACATTTTTTTTTTTACCTTTTGTAGCTCGAAATGTCATCAGCAGGATACAAAATCGGACTGAAATGAAAACCAGCCTCCGTCTGTGTCCCTAACCTCACTGTCTCTGTCCATTTCTGTCACCCATCAGTGGTTTCCAGCCAGACTGTGGGCTTTCAGGATAAAATAAACAAGTATGGCTACCCTCACATCCTATTTCACACAGTCCATTTCCCCCCGCTGCCTCTGGTGAGGGAACAACGGAGATATGGAGGGAATTTTAGAGAGGAAGTCAGAAATACTGTGTGCGGTGTGATTGGGAAGTGATAGAGACAGAAACTCACTTCCTATACAAAAGATAACAAAATCCTGAGGGGGGTTGCATTCAGAAAATCTCAAACAAGAATAAATGGCCCTAATAAAGCGGAGGGAAGTCAGCTACTTTGACATATAACAGCACACCCTCCATGTGTTTGGACAAAGCATGCTGTTAGGTAAATATCAGCAAAATAGGTTCAACAGCAACTCTGTTATCTAAATAGAAGTGTGGCTTTGTAGACAAAAAAGTCCCAACTAATGCCCATTGACGGTATGAAAAAAGCGGATGTGGATATGAAACCAACAATTGCGGGCTACGATTTTGATGCCACTATTTTAGCGTATTGACCGTCACCATTTCGTTTTTTGGAACCCAACAGGATTGAGATAAGTACAACCAAACTCTGAAAGAGACATTTTTAGACATCCAAAATATTAAATCTAACATTTATTTAGTGGTAAAGTAATATGAAAGGGTTTAGATTTGTAAAACTAAAACCGAACCACACCATGGTGGCAATCTGTCAACCACAAGGTAGCTAATACAAAAAGCATTGCCGGCCTTATTGTCTATTTTACTCTAAACGGGACCATGATTTACAAAATAAACATCATACTGTATTGAAGAAGACTCAAGTCTATTCATTGAGACCCTAAACTTGTTAGGAAAATGTTTATTAAATAAATAAATTAAGTGAGAATTCAGGAAATGTTTCTCATAGACTTTTCTGAAAGTTAACCTGTCAACCATTACTTATAGTGAAAACCACCCTTGAATGATGGGTTAGTAGACAACAAGCTTTTTATGAATCCAAACTATAACATAATAAGTTCCCTGTATCAAGATTGATGCCAAACAAGTGACATTTGACCTTTTTAGAGAGATTTAGAAAATAAAACCCACCTCTGGGGTCATTTGGGTGGATTTGCCATATCTCTGGAACCCATTGGTCCATTTTGGTAATTGACACCTCTTTTGAACCGTTAGAGCCAATACAATTGTGCTATCGGGTTTAACAGGTTAAAAGCACGTTGCACTTTTTTGGACATCAACCAATCCAAAATGGGTTTGTGAATCAGTTATCCATTGGTTGGTAGTGTTACATAATTATACACATGCACACAATATATTAGTGTTAGGAACAATCAATCTTAAAAACCCTGAACATTCCCCCGAAGATATACTTTTCAAGGTGGTCCAAGGTGATTCAATGTGTGTTGCAATACATGACCGATTTATTAGAATTTTCCCATGAACAGTTTTTTGTTAAATGTGAACAAATTGGTATGCACTGTAAGTACTCTTAACTAACTTACAGTAGTAAACTAATAACGATTTTAAACTGACATTGTTTGATGGACTATTTTGTTTCTTAACTGCTTGGTCAACTGTTCAATGTCATCACACAACGGTAAAAGTCTTGTATAAATTCACAACATCTTGATTCCACTTTCCTTGCTCATCTTATATCAGGTGTAATGCTGGGACTGGTGTGTGAGGTAACCAAGAGACAGAGAGAAGGCACTGTGGAAGTGTTTAGCATGACTAACACCTGCACAGAGGCAGCGGAGGGGCACCAGAGCGGGTTTTGAGCGTGACTAACTGAATACCTTGGGGTGTGAGTGTTATGTATTTGCATTTTCCATTTTTCCATTTTTCTCCCCTTGTTTCCTCCCTTTTATCTCTCCTCACCCCTCCCAGCTACATCACACCTGTTATCCCAGAGCGGGGGGGGGGGGAGCTTGGTGACCCAGGCCCTGAATTTCTCCTCAGCGGGTCTCAACTGCCAAACTGCCCCAAGGGATCTCCAGTCTTTCAACACACACACACACACACACACACACACACACACACACACACACACACACACACACACACACACACACACACAACACACACACACACACACACACACACACACACACACACACACACACACACACACACACACACACACACACACACACACACACACACACACACACACACACACACACACACACACACACACACACACACACACGAAAGATAATCACACTCGCAGTGCCAGTGCCGGAGGAGGTTGAACGTGGGAAGGTGCAGGGAAATGGAATATGGGATGAATATGAGGAAGAGCAATGTGAGTGAAATGGAAAATACATTTGAAATTTTAAGGGAACGGGCTAGCATACAAATAAATCCTGTGACAGCATCCCAACAACTGTTGTGCAATGAAATATTGGGCTACTTGTAATCTCGAACCGTCAGCTTAAAAAAGAAGGTACGATACCGTTCCGTTAAATATCAATAATTTCGAACATCGCGGGGAAATTCCTTCGACTCATTTTGAAGTTTTGGGGGAAGCCGGAAGTGACGTCAATGCGGGAACGCTTCACTGTGTGGCGAGAGAGCCAAACACGGACAAAGTGTGTTGTCATGCGTAGAAATGGTGAATTACTGAGTTTAGGCACGTTAATAACGTTTTAATGAAGTTGACGACAGTATATTCATATTTGTCAGTGTTTTCATGTCAATTCGGCGAACATAAACATAAATGATCGTGGTGAAGATGATGATTACATTAGGATTGAAAATCGGTAGTGAGAGCTACTGAATTTCCTCCCGTAGGATGTGATATAAAAACAAATCGATTATTTTTGTAGTTGTAAACTCAAGTGGATGAAACTACATGTATTAGTGCTTTCATGTCAATTCGGCGAACATATGATAGATTAAATGATCGTGAGAATGATGATTAAAAATCGTTTGTTTGTGCCGGTCTGCATTTCCTGATGAGAAAACAAACCGATGCTTTTTGTAGTTGTAGTACACCAACATGGATTAAACGTGTGGTTTTTTCACCACAATGTTGGGGAAATTAATGGATAAAATACACGGATTATGATTATTATTATTCCCACTCCGATCGGGACACTAGGTCCACCGTTTCCCCGCAGCGAGGCTCCCCCCCGTTGACAGTTTACGTGGGCTGGGTGCAGTGGCGGACTGGCCATCGGGACGAATCCCGATGGGCCGGTACCGAAGTGGGCCGGTCGGATAAGTCACTAGCACGACATCCCCCACTCCCCCCGTTGACAATTTACTAGCGGTACCGAAGTGGGCCGGTCGAGAGTCCCGGGATGATTTTTTAGTCCCATTCCACCACTGGCTACATGACCGTATGATCGCCCATATTGACGCACCTAATTCCTAAACTTCTAACAGATACAACATAAACCGATCCTTCAGCCTCATATGAGCTCTCAGACACTTCAACATTAAACTGTCATCGTTGTCTGAGCTTGCTGCTGTGTGCACCATCGTGCGTTTACATGCAGATGCTGGGATCCTGAACGGTGCAGCTGGAGCGCTGTGCCCGCAATGACGTCACACATAATTTGGCGGGACTTGAAGAATCCCCGAGAAGATCCAGGAAATGGTCAACATTGAGATTAATGGTTATCAAAGTACAAATATCCAAAATCAGTTCAGTAACGGTTTTCAAGGGGACAATATTTACTCAAATTGATGGGTTTGGATGATGGGGGAAACTCGTGTCACAGGCTCTTTAAATTACTACCTTTTGGTGGTATGCCTAGTTCAGCCGTTTCAGTTTACCCTGTTAGAGACTCATAATTACCTTATTCATTTTTTATTCATGGACAATAATTTGTATTGGAGGTCACAGTGACCTTGACCTTGGGCGACAACATTCCAATCAATTCATTCTTAAGTGGTAGTGGTGCAGGAGGTCCTTTAGTCAGGAAGTGAGTCAGCATTTTACCACTTCTGGTTCCCTGGTCTTGAAGTCCACATTGTTTAGAACATGTTTGTGGTTAAATGCCTGAAATAAGGTCAGTGGTTTAGAGATGTTCACATTTTGCTCTAAAATACAACAGTAAAGTAACTGGTGAATTACAAAACACTTTATGTAGCATAAAACGTTTTTTTAAAAGATGTTTTTATGGCCTCTTATTCTTCATTAGAGTTACAGATTTGAAAGGGGGAGTTTGAGGGGATGCCACGAGTAATAGCTCCCCAAGTCGGAGACCACATGGGTCCCCAGCTCTAATAGGTAAACTATATCTGGCACCCCCTCAGGAAATAGCCTCACATTTTCATGAACGTGGTTCTTTGAACCTATTGGACAAAAAATCCAAGAAGAGCTGGTGCCCGCACAGATTTAGCCACAAAAAACTGAAGGTATGTTGAGATTAGAGAGAAGGACAAACCACAGAAGCAGAAGGAACAAATAAAAGGGAAGGCTCTCTTCAAAGTGCAGGACAGAAGAAAAAAGGGTTAGACGTGGTGTGAAAATGTGACTAAATCTGCACCTTAAAGGGCCATCTCTCCAGAAGGTGACGGAAAGTTCAACCCATCCATCTTCCCTTTCATCCGTCTACTTCCACTTCACGTACGCCCTCCACCCCCACCTCGTCAATCCATTCTGAACTCCTTGCACTTTCCATTTATCCCTTTCTCCGTATTCACCCTTTTTATCAATCCTCCCTTTTTTCTCTCCATCCGTCCATCCATTCATCAAAGTGAGAAGGGGACAGGAGACTTGACTTTCATGTGTTTTGCGTAGAACTTGAAGGCTTCAGCACACACACACACACACACACACACACACACACACACACACACACACACACACACACACACACACACACACACACACACACACACACACACACACACACACACACACACACACACACACACACACACACACACACACACACACACACACACACACACACACACACACACACACACACACACACACACACACACACAAGTGATGTAGCTCTAAAGAGAGCATTAGTTCAAGTTCTCAGAAGTTGTAAGGGTTGCGGGGTTGAATTCCCCCGTCGGCGTGCAGGCCTCTGAGTGAACTCCAAAGCGTTGCAATGTGTGGCACTTTGTTCATTAGAGGAGATAAAACAAACAGAGGCTACCGTTTGATCGCCCATCTCTGTTTTTCCCTGAAGCCACCATCCCTCACTCACCCTCAGTGTGCACATTCACAGGATGGATGATTGACAGCTGCCGCCAACAAACACACTAATAAGTACATGCTATATATATATTTTAGCACCATCAAATTGTTACTTTTTGAGTGCCTTGCCTATTTGATGGATCTGTATGTTAGGGTTTCTGGTGGATAATGCAGCTTTAAGGGGATACTTTCAATTTCACTCCTAAAAGGGCCTTAACGGGTATCATGGTTTACCAGTTTAACTGTAAAACTTGACTTCCAAAGCTTGAACGAGGATCCTGATGATTCAAGGTGCAAGGTTCTTTATTGTCAAACTAACATAGCTACAGAGTAATTATGTCGTTGAAAATATTAGGTCACAGGCTTCTCCAACAATGCAACACAATAATACAGATAAGCAGACAATATTAAAGCAATATTAAAATATACTATATTAAAAGTAATACAAAAAGAAAAATTATTTTTAAAAAAGTGGAATAGTGCAATTACGAGTCTATATACAAGTTATTGGAATGATATATTAGATAATAGATAAAGAATGACTAAGTAGCAGATGAATGTTATGAAATTGTTTCAGCAGTTCAGTTGTTTAACAGTCTTATGGCCTGCGGGATGAAGCTGTCTCTGAATCTGGTTGTTTTTGTCCGGATGCTGCGGTAACGCCTGCCTGTTGATGTCATCGATCTGCTGATTCATTTCATAATTGATTCTTTACTCATCTGGTTGTTAAAGCGGCAGAAAATGATAAACAAATGACCATGTAGTGTCTTACTAATGGTCTTAAATTAATTTCCAAGATTAATATAGTTTACTTTGGTTGTAATTTCTCCCTAAAAAAAAAAATTAAACTATTTATCAATTGTTAAAATAGTAGTTGAATATTTTGATATGGATTTGAATAATCAATACATATTTTCATCTTTAGATCTAACTAAAGCTATTATCCAATACCGTCTAAGACCTTTGTTACTCTCCCCCCCCCCCATACTTCCTGCCTGCCTGTTTGTTGTTACCAGCACAGACAAAACCCTGTCCTTTTACTATAGAAACAGATTTAAAAGGACTAGGTATAGGAAGGTGTCAAACGGAAATGGTCAACGGGACAGAATCAAATAAATAGGACACCAGCGCCACCAGATGAGCCAACCAGCGGCCTTCCACCTCTCTGTTTGTACATTTTCCTTGTCAGTCTCCTTACAAGCTCAATTATAAATAACTGAAGTAACCCTTTTGAGTGTCCTTAGAGCAGATGATTTGTGAATATGTATCAGTCTGTGATGTAACAGTTTACGACAGCTCTAGTTGGGACATGTAGTGACAAAAGGACTGATATATATATATATATATATATATATATATATAGTGAAATAATGAAGAGTGAAGAGAAGCCTGTGGTGGACTAAAGGTTAATACAATCCACATAACTATTTAAACCATTTTGTCTATTTGACATTTTTTATTTTACTATGAAAATAATCAAATGAAGAGGTAAAGCTGTTGACGATGACCATAACCAATGATGAAGGCATGAATAACCAACTCACACACGGATTCATCTAACCCTTCAGGACTGGATTATAGGTCGTGAGAATCTTCCACCTCCAGCTATGATTATATTTAAGCAAACAGCCTTTATATGCAGAAGTGTGAGATTTGTTTGGGTCAGAGCCGATTTTTCATGTGCCTGAGGCATTGTTATAAATGTATCTCTCTCACACACTCTCTCTCTCTCTCTCACACACACACACACACACACACACACACACACACACACACACACACACACACACACACACACACACACACACACACACACACACACCAGGGTTTCCGTTAGCCGGTAATTACCGGTTTTTAGCTGGTAAAATGTATTAAAAACCGGTAAATTCAAAACCTGCTGGTCAAAATGTCTGGTAATAATTAGGGATGCTCCGATAGATCGGCCACCGGTCATTATCGGCCGATATTCACTCTTAATAGTTTGATCGGTGCTCTCTATAAAGCCCGATCAGGAGAGCTGGATCTGATCGATATGGACATAAACGCGAGTGAAGTATAACCAGACACGCGAGAGAGATCAGACCAGCTGCTGAGTCTGACAGAGACACGCAGCTCTGCATAATCACCTGAAGCCCCGCCCACTGCTTAGCGAGCTGCATGAGAAACTGACGGGCTGTCAGGAGAGAGAGGGAGGGAGGGAGAGGGGAAAAGAGATGATCCGTTATTCCGTTTCTCCCGTGTGATTATTCAAAGTTAATGTAAACTTTTGAATAATGTACTTCATCTACTACAAGTAGTTTGTTTGAATGTAATAATGATGTTGTTGTTTGTGGAATCATTTATTGAAAAATGAATCTGAATTTTTTCGATCTGTTACGATTATAAACTGAGCATATCTGCTCATAGTCCGGTAATTACCTGCTAACGGAAACTCTGCTACATAACTCTTACTATTATTATTGAAATATGACCGGTAAGTTTCAAATTTATCCGGGTAAAATAAATTCTGTCCGGACATTTGACCGGCGAGAAAAAAATCCTAGCGGAAACCCTGACACACACACACACACACACACACCACACACACACACACACACACACACACACACAACACACCACACACACACACACACACACACACACACACACACACACACACACACACACACACACACACACACACACACACACCACACACACACACACACACACACACACACACACACACACACACACACACACACGAGTGATGTAGCTCTAAAGAGAGCATTAGTTCAAGTTCTCAGAAGTTGTAAGGGTGTATGTACTCAGATCAATTTTGTTTGGTCTTATATTAAAAACAAAAAAGACAGACAGACAGACAGATTGATAGTTAATCTAGAGTTCCACAAAGATCTGTACTCGGACTACTTATGTTCTGTCTATAAATGCTTTGATTAGGTATTTTCCTAAAAGATAGATATATTCTTGACTGACACCTTTCTTCTACCTTCTCATTTCCCCCTATCCCTCCACCCCTCACCTTCCCCATCTCTACTGCCTCTTCTAGCTGAGTTCAGCTGTCTGCCACAGCCCAGAGGGACATATTGAGGTTAGAAGAGTAGATCAGCCAGCTGAACAGAGGAATTGGGGAAAGTCGGCAAGGGAAAAGAGGCAGGGAGCAGATCAGCAGAGAGTATCGGGGGGTAAGGATGTTAGCGGTGGATTTCTGCCAGAAAAGGTCTATATGAAGATGACAAGCTAGCATATTTCTGCCTGAAGACATTCAGGGAGAGATAAGAGATTTAGAATCAGGATACTCCAATCCGCATGCCAAACTCACAGAGAACTACATTACAGTTATCAGGTTTCCACAAGTAAACAAAGTCATCAGAGCCAAATGCTAACGTAGTTTCCACTCCATCTCCTTTTTCCAATAGATCTCTGTTTCCACTACAAGGTGCAACTAAGGTAGCCTGCTTTGACCCAGACCGGGACGGTTCCCCTTGACAACATGAACGCAACAATCCTGGTTCTTCTACCAGGAGAAACAGGACAACAGTGCCATCTAAAAGAGTTTAGTCCCATGAGGAATCCCTTATCACAAGAATCTCATGCAGAATACTTTAAGAAATAAGTTTGCATTTAAGGAAATATACCTTGTTGTGGTTTTATAAGGGTGTGTGTCCTGAAACAGTTGCTTGGTTCGGTACAAATAACTTTCCATGAAACAACTAGCCTTTTTGGTTATTTGGTTGAATACAGTTAGTTTTAGGGGTGCCGGTAGTTGGATTTAGTTTATTCTGGAAAGCCATGCTAGCTCTTACCCCCTGTTTCCAGTCTTTATGCTAAGATAAGCTAGCTGGTTGAAGCCTCATATGTAGCGTACATTCATGAAAGCTCTTCCAACTGTCAGCAAAAAGATAAATCAGTGTATTGCTCAAAATGTCAAGGATAGAGAGGCTAGTCTGTTTCCCTGCTTCCATTTATCATGCTAAGCTAAACTAGGTATTGTACTTAACATACAGACATCAAGAGAGCGTGATTTAACGATTGATTTAAGCACATCCATTTCAAGAACAATAAAGGCATTAAAAGTACCTTACCTTCAGAGATGTAAAAGCGGATAGCACTCTGCTTCAGGATTCACATGTTACCACGGCGATAACATCATCGATCAGGGTGAAGGTCCAAAGTCTTCAGTTTTCAGCCACTAAAGGATAGGAAATAAAGAAGAAAATGTGTCATTGTTGGATTCAGAAAGCAAACTATAAACAAACAATGTGAATCCCTTTCTTCGTGCTGAAAACGTTACATTTTTGGTGATTTGAAATTGGACTGTCGCACAGTAAAAGTGTGCTGCTAGGGTTAGCTTAACTCTAACGTTATAATTGAAACGCTTGCTTTTTTTCAGAAATAAACTTATTTGGGCCTTTAATTGAAAACAAAAGCACTGCAACTGTGCATCATTGAACCAAGTGTTGGGGATCCTGCCACACATGCTGTCAAACTGGATGTCAATTCATTGAACAACCATTGATCCAAAAAGAATCATTACATGTCACATGTTAGACGCTTTTATCCAAAGCGACTTACATACTCAATACTGTGGACGATCTCCACAGGAGCAATTTGGGGTGAAGTGTCTCAGGGACACAACGACATGCTGACTGCAGTGGGGTTTGAACCTGTGACCCCCTGATCCCAACACCAGCGCACCACACGCATCCTACTTCCTTTCTCTTTCCATCCTCCATGCTATTCGTCTCCATCTTTTCTGATTCTCCATGTCACAACCTGTTACATTTTAATGTATTTGCACCTTACTTTCTACTTTGGACTCCAGCACAACAAAGGTCAACTTGGCTAGGGTCGGCTTAACCCTGACTATATCATTGGAAAGCTTAAATATTTCGGGAATAAACTCCTTTTGGCCTTTTATTGAAAAGGAAATCGCTTCAACTAAGCATCATTGAACCAAGTTGAGGTGATCCCCCCCACACAGGCCTCACATGCTGTTGTACTGGATGTCAATGAATTGAACACCCTCTCCCATTGATCCAAAGATAAGCCTCTTCCTTCCTTTCTCCATCCTATTCCCTGTTTCCCTTTATCCTCCCACCGATTTCTTCTTTTTATTCCATTTTCCCAGTTGGATGTTCTGCTTTCCTACCGTGTCCGTTTCTTCACGTCTTCCCTCCATTCCCCCCTCCCATCTCTAGCTTTTCTCCTTCAAAGGATAGAGGACACGGCTAAAACAAAGGGTGCTTCTATACCAGCTGAGCCAGCAAGATGGAGGAATCAAAACGAGGCAATGAGGGAAAGAATGAGGGCAAAGAGTAAGGTGGAAGGGAGGGTGAGCAGGACAGGGGGCGGGGAACGAACCGAAGAGGGAGCGTGGGGATGGAAACAGTGATATAAGGGGGAGGGGGGGGTTGATGAAGACAGGAAGGGTTGTTAGCAAATTAATAAAAAGCAGAAAGAGGAAGAGGGGGATGGATGGGAGAGTGAAAAAGAGAAAGGCGGAAGGAGATAAAGATAGATGCAGAGGGGAGTTGGACATTGCTCTCACATCAATAGTGTGATGGTCTCAAGTTTCGGACACACACACACACACACACACACACACACACACACACACACACACACACACACACACACACACACACACACACACACACACACACACACACACACACACACACACACACACACACACACACACACACACACACACACACACACACACACACACACACACACACACACACAGAGTTATCACAGGCAGCCAATAATAAAATATGTCGAGAGCAGCACAAACACATGCACTGCGTTTAATCCTGTGCAGAAAAAGAGACCTTTCCTAAATCTTTCCATTGGATACGGCGAGATCTCAATTGGCATTACAGCATGACCTTATAAGTATAACAGGTTATTTTAAGCCCGTAATTATTGGATGGATCAGACAACATATTGTACTTTTGGATGCCGGACAGAAAGATGGATAGGTGGCATGAAGTGGAACTCCTCACTCTCAATATGACCTTGGCGACACAGGGAAAGCCATAACTAAAAGTATACGGAGGTAAAATATACCGCCTATGTCAGCAAACCTGCCAAGAGCACCATGTGATTGACTGGTGTTGATATGGAGGGCCACACCCTGAACTGCAAGCAAGGCCATGAGCATTACCTCTACTTTAACTCCAATAGAATCAAAAAGAAAAGATACTGGATAGAACAACCCAGTTTCTAACATGCATGGCAGCCAAATAATGCAACTTCCTGAAATATTGATCTATTGAATTAATTATTGTCTGTGCCTTCTCAAAACAGTTGATTATTTATGAACTCCTTCAAGATTGTAAATTATGTTCCACCCTGAATATGAGCTTGCTAGAACTAAGCACGACGACACAAAGTGGAGAAAGTGTTCTCCCAATTTGCCGGTACAGCAGAAACTGTTCCAAGGCCGTTATGTAACTCTGCACCCTATTTGTGTTGCGGCAGCTATTTATGGACACAAACAGACGAATAACAGACAATCTCCTGTCACATACTGTATCCACCTGTCTAAAGTAATAGGCTAAAGTAAAGATCAATGGTGGTGCAGGAATGAGTCCTAAAACCCGGGAATGAGTTGGCATTTTATCACCTTTTTCTGAATGTTTTTTTCAGTTGCTTACCTGAAATGCATACCTTGTGTTTATTTGACAGATAGTCTACAGATTTTAATCTTTCACTGTCAACATGTATATCTTTTCATTTTAAGTTATTTTCTATGTTCTGCTTTGAGATGTTTATATTTTGTGTTGGCTTATTTTTTTGTCCTTTTTATTTTGATGATGTGCAATGCTTTGTTCTAACATGCTGCTGTGACGAAAAATGTCCCAAATTCGGATCAATAAAGTAAATCTTATCACCAATATATATTTATCTTAAAGGTCAATGCGTGAATATTTTAAGAAAGCACCAATAGTCAACTTTGATATATTGTCGCAATATTGATATTGAGGTATATGGTTAAAATTAAAATGCTGTCTCCACCAGTACATGCTTTAAATCTACCATGTTTATGTCTGCTGTTATTAGAAAAGCTTTTGTATGCAGTCAGCATCAAACTGCTGTTTCTGACAACGGCAGCAGCATTAAACTTTGATTAAATCCATAAGAGCACAAAGCATTGCACAGTTGACAACATCATTACATATATATTTTTCGCTGGACTCCCGATGGGAAGACACAACCGGTGCGGTGTAATGAGCCTACGACCCCAGGGGGAAAATACTCAGTTATAGTCTGGACTTTGCCAGAACGCAAGTATGTTTTAATGAGTCCTGGTACCTGGGGTGACATGCCGCAGTAACTTGACTCAACATGGGTTCCTGATGAAGATAAAAGCTTCAAAGAATCCCCACGTGAAACGGGAATGACAATTCCATCCATGGAAAAACATCTCCCTAAAAATAATTACGTTCAATTATTCAATGTGTTATGTAACTCCGAACTAGGAGAAGCTATAACTAGGCTGCACAGCCACAGGACATCTGCCGCATTGTTTGTTCTTTAGCTTAAAGAACACAGCATGGATTGTGTTTAGATACACACATTTATCTTTTTTATAGACATATATACCAACCAATTACCCCAACATGATATCAGTCATAGGGTTATAAAGATCCAACCATATTTTGCTACTGAATGGTTAAGTCAAGGTACTGATGTTATGTGTCTTCGCTGGAAGACACATAACAGTTTATGAAAACTCTGATTTCAAAGCATCCGTGGGATTTGGAATTTAGTTTCACTGCTGCGTTCATGTTTGTACTTCCAGCCTCTCTAATGCTTCCAGCCATATTGGAACTGTGTTAACCTTTCCTTCTGTTGATGCTGCGCCACATTAAAGGCTTTGCAAGACAGAGTTCCCAAAGTTCAAACCAAACATGGAGAAGCAGCGTTAGGTTATTATGTTCCATATATCTGGAACAAAATCCCAGAGAACTACAGGTCCGTTGCAACTCTTACTTATTTTACATCAAGGCTGAAGACTTTTCTGTTTACCGCTGACTCCAATTAAATCAAATATGTATTCATGACTGACAATGCATTGTAACTTTTATTATTGTATTTAATACATGTTTTATTCTTTTCAAGTTTTTTTATTTGTATTTTCTTGGCTTTTTATGACTGTTTTTAAATGTTTTACTTTGATACCGTTTCACTATATTTTAACACTTTAATGTTTTCTTGTAAACCACTTTGAATTTCTGTTGAAATGTACTATATAAATAAACTTGCCTTTCCAAGTAGCCACAAACTCTTGACCAGTGCACGAAAAAAACTGATTGCCTATGGTAGATGGACTGAATTTAGACATAACTTTTCTAGTCTTTGCAATCTTTGGGTTCAGTATCTTGCCCAAGGACAAATCAACATGTTGACCGCAAGGGCTGGGGACCCCCAACCTTTTATTTGATGGCCAATCTGTATTGAATGCTTGCCACCCCAATAATGTCTCTCCTTAACAAGCAGCCAGCTAGTAGTTGTTATAAAAGTTATATACTGACCATGGACCACTAACAATGACTGCACACTGCACTCTAGCATCCTAGTCCACAACGTTTTTAACAAATGAATGCAGGCAAAGCTAGTGGCTTATTAACAAAGTAATAAGACACATTTAAGCTAAGCCTAAGGCTGACTTCATATCTGGCTACGCCTCCCTGATGTCTCTGGATTTCCTTGCTCTCACTGAGACCTGGATTACTCCATCCAACACATCCACCCCAGCAGCTCTCTCCACAGCATATTCCTTCTCCCATACACCCAGACCCACTGGCAGAGGAGGTGGCACTGGTCTCCTGCTCTCTCCCAAATGGAGCTTTTTACCAACTACCTAACTTCACTCCTTCCACCTTTGAATTCCATGCTGTCACTGTAACCCATCCTATACAATTAACCATTGTTGTTCTCTACCGTCAAGCAGGCGCCGTGGGGGACTTCTTGGAGGAATTAGATAATCTCCTCTCACACATCCCTGACACTGGCCCTCCCGCTGTACTTCTCGGAGACTTCAACCTCCAGACAGGGAAGACATCTGAACTAACATCTCTTTTAACCGCCTTTGCTTTCTCACTGTCTCTATCCCCACCAACTCATAAAGCTGGCAATGTCCTTGATCTCATATTCTCAAGGAACTGTACTACTTCTAACCTCTCTGTAAACCCGCTCCACACATCCGATCACTTCTTCATTTCATTCTCTCTACCCCTTTCTAAACATAACAAACTAATCTCGTCTAACTCTGCACCTGTCCGCCGTAACCTTTATTCCCTCTCCCCCTCTACTCTTACTCACCACTGGGTCACCAGACCCACCTTTCACCCACACACTGACCTCCTTTTCCCCTCTCTCTCCAAGTGAGGTTCTTACCCTCATTACCTCTGCCCGTCCTACCACCTGTTCTCTGGACCCTATCCTCTCAAACCTCCTTCAAACTATCGCTCCTGATATTCTACTGTTTCTCACCCATTTCATCAACACTTCTCTAACTTCTGGTCACTTTCAAAACAGTCTCAAGGAGGCAAGAGTAAACCCTCTCCTAAAGAAACCCACTCTCAACCTGTCTGATGTTATAAACTACAGGCCTGTCTCTCTCCTCCCGTTCCTGTCTAAAACACTTGAACGCGCTGTCTTTAAACAACTCTCCTGTTATCTCCATCAGAACAACCTTCTGGATCCGCACCAGTCTGGTTTCAAGGCAGGTCACTCCACAGAAACTGCTCTCCTTGCTGTCACTGAGGAACTGCACACTGCCAAAGCAGCATCCCTCTCCTCTGTCAACATCCTGTTGGACCTGTCTGCTGCATTCGACACGGTGAACCATCAGATCCTCCTTCGCCCTCTCCAAGAACTTGGAGTTTCAGGCTCTGCACTTTCCCTCATCACCTCATACCTCAAAGACCGTACCTACAGGGTAACTTGGAGAGGGTCCGAGTCCGACCCTTGTCAATTAACTATAGGGGTCCCTCAGGGCTCTGTTCTTGGTCCCCTCCTCTTCTCTCTGTACACAAACTCGCTCGGATCGGTCATTAGCCCGCATGGTTTTTCATAACATTGCTACGCTGACGACACCCAATTAATTCTGTCCTTTCCCCGCTCAGAGACCCAGGTCGTCGCACGCATCTCTGCTTGTCTAGCAGACATCTCTCAGTGGATGTCTGCTCATCACCTCAAGCTCAACCTTGACAAGACTGAGCTGCTCTTCCTTCCGGGAAAAGATTGTCCCACTCTTGACCTAACAATCAACATTGGCACCTCTATTGTTTCCCCGACTCAGACTGCAAGGAATCTGGGTGTGACCCTAGATAACAACCTGTCCTTCACTGCAAACATCGCTGCTACAACCCGTTGCTGCAGATACACGCTTTATCAGGAGGATACGTCCCCAGCTGACACAGAAAGCGACGCAGCTTCTGGTCCAGGCTCTCGTCATCTCACGCCTAGACTACTGCAACTCCCTCCTGGCTGGTCTACCTGTATGTGCCATCCAGAGGTTGCGCTAGACTTTTTCGCTGCCCGTCATTTTGAGGGGGGGGGCGTGTTATGCATGCCCACAGCACCTCGCGGGAGCGCGCACAGCGTAAAGCAAATACTTTTGTTGATCTGTTCGGCAAAGTTAGGTTTGGAAACTATATCATTTCCTTTTAGGCGGGCATGCAATAACACGGCATAATACCGGAGCCCCGCTGTGGGGATACTTGGCACTGTTCTGCGTTTGTTCTAATCCGTCAAAATGACGGACGGCTTTCAGTTTTTTCCGTCATTCTTCGGAAAATTCCATCATATAGGGAAAATATTCGGTTAACGCCACCTCTGGTGCCATCCGACCTCTGCAGCTCATCCAGAATGCAGCAGCTCGTCTGGTCTTCAACCTTTCTAAATTATCCCACACCACTCCGCTCCTCCGCTCACTTCACTGGCTTCCAGTAACTGCTAGAATCCACTTCAAGACACTGGCACTTGCGTACCATGCTGTGAATGGATCACCCCCCCCCCCCCCCCCCCCCCCCCGGCCCCCGCTCCCCTGTGACTTAACAATCACCTTTTTTCTCTCCTTCACACTTTCTGTTCCCTCTTTTCACCTTGTTGTTCAATGTCCTTTTGTCCATCCATTTTCTCCTCTCAATTATCCTGTCTGGATAGCATCTGGCTGTGTGTGTGTGTGTGTGTGTGTGTGTGTGTGTGTGTGTGTGTGTGTGTGGTACCCTATACCTCAATTTCGTTATTCGGATATTTGTATTTATTTAATTTTTTCGTTTTTTGAAAATTGAATTTATTGAAATTTTTAATATCAACGTAAGAGCTTGTGCCTCTTCGGGGGTGCTAACACTTAACCATAAACTTTATGTAGATATGACTTTTCTCCGTTAATCTCCGTCACGTTGTTTCCATAGCAACAACAACTTCCTGTCAACAGCGTTAACTCTCCTCCCAAATAAAAGCATGTCATAAAAAATAGGAAGCCAAGCCAAATTACACTTAAGACATATACAACTGCAACGAAAGTAACAAACACGATATCCTTTATAGCACACAAATTGGGTTACATTAACAAATAACTATAAAACAACAATACTGTAGAATAACAAAATGAATGCCGTGAATAAAACCGAAATACAGGTGTTGAAGCGGTTCGCTGCTGATTACTACCGAATATCCGGAGCCCAAAAGAATTATTCGGGACAGCCCTAGTGCTTAAGCTTCCTGTTCTATGCGTCTTTTATTCATTTCAGAGCTTATAAAAAGCAAACAAAAGTAAAGTACATATTTGTACAGGTGTAAAATATTGCGATTGCTTTCTGAAAGCAGAAAACTATAAGGGGGGTCTATATTAAAGTGATGTTGATTGTGCAAATATGATCATATTTAATAGTTCTTCAAAAAAAACCTTCAAAGAAGTTGCAAGGAGCTTAAGCGTTATTGTTTTATCCAAACAGGGGGTAGAATAAATTCCAAGGGTGACCCGTGTTCTGAGATGAAATAAATATTATAAATTATAAATATTACGATGGTAAACTAGTTCAACTTCTCAGTGCCTGAATAAAAAAATATTGAATAATATCTCAATACAAGTGTTGAAAGGGCCCTATTATGCCCTTTTAACACTTGTATTAAGTATCATACAGGTTTTTGTGCATGTAAATGGTCTGCAAAGGCTAGAATCCAAAAATTCTCTCCAGAGGGAGTTTCTCAAGATACTGAACCCCAAATTGCTCCTGTATGGTATTGAAGTGAATGTAAGTGTGTAATGTAATATTGTGTAAGTCAATACATTAAGAGAAACATAAAACATTAGGAGCCCCTTTAGCTATAGCGTATTAGCTATCGAGGAAAGCTTGAGTGAAACAACAAACGTGATGCGACATCTAAACCTGAGGCAGTCCTCAAATGTTTTAGGATCATTTTTAAAATATGTGCCAGCCTTTATACATATTTCCTGGTTATATATATAGTTATTTATACCTAGTGTCACAGAGTTTACATACAATATTTGTATCTGACATATCTTCTGAAGCCTATGGGGCAGAAATGTGATAATTTGGAAGAAGTGTTTTTGTTGTCTAAAAGGCAATCGCGGTTCTACTACTCGTGGCCTGGAAGCCTTCATTTTAGTATCACCATGTACCACTGTATTCCTCAAAGAAGGCACTGACTCAGTGTATCTTTAAACTGCAATCTTTGCACATTGAGAGATAAAGGATACACATTTGAATAATATACAACTGCAACAACTAAGGGTAATTAGTGCTGCCACACATGAGTGTGAGCCGGAGTGGGTGTAACGTAGCTCCAAAGCTGCAACTTTCTGGATAGGAGCTCCGTCTGCATAATTCAACAAACTGTTATCAAAATTGCAAATCTGACTACTGCAATACTCAAATCTAAGAAGGCACGATATATGTTAAATACAGAAGAATCCAGGTTTTTTTCTTTGAATTCTGACTTTAATACCGAGAATTCTTAGGAAAAAATCGAATTCAATTCAAAATGTAAATCAAATGTAATCTCAGAGATCTAAGAAACAAGTCAGAACCCTGAAACTTAAATTAGAATTCTGAGTTGAATCTCAGAATGTTGACTATCCCCAGAATTCTCATTTCAATTTAGAATTCAAATTTTCTCAGATAAAAAAAAAAATTAGTATTCTTTTTCGAATCGTGCAGCCCTATAAAAACAAATTCAAATAAATAGTTGCAAGCCTTTTTGTTAGTTTAATCATTAGTTCATAGAGGATTTGAAACCAGTGACGGCAGTATAAAGAGCACACAACACACACCAGCTGTTTGAATGCAGCTCTGTTACACAGCGACTGGCTGAGAGCTCATCTAAATATCGTCAGACTGCAGGAGTGTGAACATGCATAACTCACTGATGTGGACTTGGCAACAGCTGATGAATTAGCTCCCGTTGACATTCATTTAAGCAATTATACCGACAAAAGTTACAATAAAGTATTAGGATGACTTAAAACAAAAAAATTGTTGTTACTCGAGATGGAAACCCAACTTTATATCTTTACATGTTTCCGTGTGTTCATTTTGAAATGTTAGAAAAACTAAGCTATGTTTGGTTGTCCTGACACCCATCTTTTGTAAATGTGATTGACTGTTACAACTGTTTCCATTTTGTTTTGTTAAATAAAGGATTCCAACAATTGACCAATACATGGGAACATACGTTTTTATCTTTGAAATCTTTCATATCATTTGTATGTTTTTAAATGTCATAGTAAATATGTTACGTTTCTCTGACAGCCATCTACCATGAGAGAACAATAAACCTGGACATCTGAGAGTCATTTCCCATCATTCCAGACTTACATCATGCTTTGTATATCCCATAGCTCTGTGTAGAAATGTAAACACCAGATGACAGTGTGTGTGTGTGTGTGTGTGTGTGTTGGGTCTCTCCAGCTGGAACATCTTTCATCTCTGCGTTTGCCATCTATCATCCCTCTATTTATATGACAACTGCCCCCCCCTCCTCTCTTTCTCTTTGTATCCATCTATCCATCTATATCTGCCCACCAGACTCCCTCTCCCTTCCCATCATCCCTCAGTGCATCAGACTCCATCCACCCCCTGTCATGGTGGGAAGCCAGAGTGTGTTGGAGGACGATCAAACCCCTCTTTGTATTGCATGTGTCAAGATTTGAAACTGCTGTAGAAATATAACTACATAGCATTTGTGCTACTTTATTTCCAGGCTTGTCCTTAACAGTGTCGATTGTAATTTATGTTACTGTTTGTCTAAAGTTAATCACATTCGTGCCTAAAGAGTTCGACATGTAATATATCTGAACGTTTCAAGTGTTTCATTTAGGTGCAACAAAGAGGAATACATGGTGTAATAGAGATGTAAATGAAGGTTAGATGTTTAAAATGGATGAAAGGTTGGTTATAATCTGTATAACTAACACACAAATCCACAAAGGAAACATTGCACAGGAAGGGGCATCTTGCCTTGTTTCTTTTTCTGCTTTCCCATTTGTACAAGTTGTATTTGTATGTTTGTGCCATCTTGCCAGCCTGTCTCTGTGACAGGGGGGGAGGGCTCCGAAAGTAAGGGCTCTTTGGATTACTGAGCCAAAGTGCAGTAACTGCAGCCTGAGCCGCTAGACAAAGCCACAGGGTCAACTGGTACAGTGTCAGTGCAGTCAGGCAACTGCAGCTGGGTTGATGGGTACATTGTATTGTCCCAGAAAATATACATAAATAGATAGTAAATGTTGGTTAGAAAAAAATACGTTTACAAAAACTACAATTATTTTCTTTCATCCCTTATACTGTGTATCATTATGTTAATTGTGCACATTATTATAAGTAGTAGAGTATTTGTAGAGACTCTACTGGTGGATGCGTCATTGCTTCATAGATTTAATTATATCAATATTTCACAACATGGTTTTATGTAAAGACATATTGTTTTTCAAGCCATATTTTTCAGGGTTTAGCATTTCAAAACAGTGGGAGGCATGCATATATTAAGAGGACAGTCCGGCAGCAATCTTACAGAACCACACATTACATTTATATAACAGACGACCCAAACGAGGATTCCAATGTAAAAATTAACATTTGCTAGAGCCCGTCATTTTACGGAATAATAATTTGTATACAGTCAAACAGAAGTCAAACGGCCGATTCAGGTCCTTTTGACCCAACATATAGGCCAGTAACTGCACTAAGCCTTTAGGCGTATAGTAGTGTGCATATTGTGGTGAATTGAGCATGGGATTGTCTGCCAGCAGACGAGTAATCTCAGAGCCGCCAGCGACCCTCTAAGCACATAATCCCACAATATACTCCTGATGAAAAACAATGGTATGCAAGGTTTTTGCTCACATGAGAGTCAAAGCCATGTAGCCATACCTTCTGGTTAGGGACCCCAATATATGTCTGACATGCTGCCCTGTCGTTTTTAAACTATTTTGTATCTCATTAATGCATTGTTTTTATACATCTGTTATTCCATTATGTTTATTTATTGTGTTCCTCTCTGTTGTCTTACTAGTATGTGTTAATGATCATGTAAAGCACTTTGAATTGCCTCTGGGTCTGAAATGTGCAATATGAATAAACGTACCTTACCTTAGGACCCAGGTCAACATAGTACCTTGGTCTTTTTTAAAATGGATTCCAATGAGGTTTTAGGGCAGACCGATGGATGCGGAAAATTCGGAAAAAGTAATTTAGCAAACACTCCGAGCTTCTCAACTTTCAAAAGTGCTGGCGAAGCCACTTTAGAAAATGGAGGAAAGGCATTTTTTTCTTTTACAACAAGGACCAAAAGCATGTGTTTTGTTCAGATTGGCAGGTTGGACCACAGATTTAGCTAACGATGAACATTGTACTTTTGTATTGTATCGTCCTTTTGCTCTATGGCTCTCAGACTGAGCTGTGAAGGTCATTCATACAAAGTGTTAAAGCAAGAATCTTCCTGTCGGTGGTCATGGTGAAAAAACAATGTCAAATAAGTGTAAAGCCCATATAGATCAAATCAAGGGCCAAAGCAGCGGAACTCAAGATATCCTTGTCATAGAATAATTGTAAAAGTGTTTTCTTTTGATGAAACATTGGGAGGTTCTGCTCAACACTTTTATGCCGGAGAAAGATCTTATGTGGGCACTGGGCCTTAGATTCATGCCATTCCTGGCAAGTCGTACACTTGTGATGGACAACAAGGAGGGTTTTCACCATTCAACAAAAGGCTCCAAAAAGCAACAAACAGAAGTCTAAGAATGTGGGCACCCAACTCCTTAAAACCTCAGCATCACTCCTACCCAGATGCACATTCAGCACCAACACACAGTAACGTTCCGGGGCTTCGTCTGAAATCCCTTTGCTAGCGACTTAGATTCACTTAAGCTCCTTTCACACAAGCTGAGGCAGCCGGAGACACACAGCAAGAAGCATCCTCACTGGCTTTACAGACTTTCACAGATCCATTCAAAACCTAAAGAAAACCCCTTGGTCACAACCTGTGAAGTATTCCATTTGAAGTACATTTATTAAATAAAAAGAACCTATGTTGATGTTTTGCTTGTATTGAATGTGAACACAAGTACAATTGCATAACGCCATGAATGCAAGGTTCATACAGCCTGTTTTTTATTTCTCTTCGCTTTCATACCTTACAGAAAAGATGCCGATGTACTTGAACCAAAAGAAAGACATGTTTTCTTTTTCTCCCCTTTTCCAACCTTTTCCTTTGCTAGGTATGTTGCTAGAAAGAGGAGTGTTGCAGTTATGAAATATTTGTGTCGTACTTACCGGAAGTTAACATAGCCAAGACTTCTTCGACAATAGCATTGAGAATTTTCCACAAAATGTTGAAATATCAAGGAAAATAAGATCTGTGGCAAACAACGGTTATGGTACTTACACCTTTTGTTCAGCAAGATGATATCCACATATTATAACCATGTTTAAGATTTCTAAAGCGTGATTGCAAAAGCCAGAAGTTAAAAGCTAACTTTAGGCTATAAACAAACTACACCACAGTCAAATGATTTCACGTCAACACAGCTAAGCTAAAGGCGGCTAATGTCCGGCGTTTAGTAGTCTCATTTAGTCAGCAGTTAGCAACTGCTGTTAGTATGTCACATAGAGTCTTTGGACATATTTTATGTCTTAGAATAAACCATGAAAATATATTAAACCTGTGTTAACCACAGACGTCATTTTGTGATAAAATGCAAAAAATTGAGGACTCATTCCTGCACAATATATTGTAAATCACAAATGATACAACTAACAAAGTTATTTTAAAAAGGTACATCTCTTTTCCCGATTCATCTCTTTTGCTCACATGTTGGACTGTCAGTTGGCGCTCTTGAATGAATAGAGTTCAGTCTCGTCTTAGTTACACAAAGGTTCTCCTTTCTGACGCTTCCTCATTACAGGCAGGTTCAAGGATTCCGCTAACTGGGTATCAGAGCAGAGTTCAGCCGTGAGTATTGGGTGGCAGCTTGTTATTAACATAACCCGACGTTGTTGCTTAGTAACTGGAAAATCACTTCTCCATATCCATACATGTATCATCTTTCGTCTTTTCACTGCATATATACTGCTTATTGACCCTTTCATCAAACAAAGGTCATGTGGTATGGAGGTAAGGTCTATCATGTTCAAAGAATAAATATGTATTGGTAATTTATTGAAATTCTGATGGAGATAAGATGTACGTTTTATTTATGATCTACTTGGTAGTTGATGCCAGAAATGTTTTTATTTGTCATCTTGATGCTAATACTGTGTTTCATGCTCCATGAGAGTATTCTGGTAGGTTATATGTTTCTAATAGAGAAGCACTTCACATTAAAGATGAAAGATTGTGGATCAATAACGATGTTTTTCGCAGAATGCTGAGATGTCAGGATCTTAAAAAGCCATTCTCCAATAGATATTTGCTGTTTTGGAACAGTAACCTCCCACACAGCAGAATCACAAGATTCCTGGGTCTCTGTTTTAATGAGCTGCCTCGCTTTAATTGTTTGAACAGCAGACGGAGAGAAGTATACGTGTGGAAAAGAAAATATGTCTGATAGATGCTGAATTTCTCCAAATGCAGAAAGAAGGGCCTTACCAATGTAGACTGCATCAGTAGCAAGGAGCTCAGGACAAACATCCAATCTAACGTGCAAACACTGTCACCGAGAAGCTGTCAGCTCCACATTCAACACCTCTGAAAGAGTGTGGCGCTGACAAGAGAGGAGTGACATTAGTTTGACAGCGTAGTCAAAGTGCAAAGTGTCACAGGACGAAAAGGTGACTCTCAAATGTCACACAGTTTAGGATTATACTCATCTTTAGTTCATCTGTCAATCGTTTACAGGTTACTGGTAAAGCCTATGGAATTAGAAGTGGTGACCATGAGCTGGATTAAGAAGGATATGCAATACCAAAAGCAGTAAATGCCTATGTTTGAGTGTTTTAACCAGCATACGTTGGAAATGTTTACACATTGAGTTGGCCTAAACAATCTTAAATATATATGCAAAACTCATTTTCTTTGTCAATCAACTAATCATATCAAATGCAAATGTATGTATTATGCATTGTGGGCTGAAATACATGGCAACACATGATATATATAATAATAATAATAATCACAATGTTCTTTTTACATGTAAGAATGTATGGTTCCTATATGGTGCAGTACAGCAGTACATATAGTTCTGAGAGAACTCTCTAAGCCTGGTTTATAAAACACATGATTTATAATCAGAGAAAATGGGAAGATGACATATGTACAGTATATATGACGCTTCTAGTTTGCCATTTCACTGATTCACGCTTCTATGGAACATGTGTGCCAGTCTATAGAAGACCTGACAGAAAACTGACCCGATATCATAAAACTATCGTATTTCTTAGTATAACACGTAAAAGGCAGGTATTGTGCTAAAAACTTGATTTACTGTCTACACTTAAAATCTGATATATGGTAGCTTCATTTGAAATCAAAGCTATGCATTAGATAACACTATTCACAGAACCTTGCTCAGTAAAACATTGGAACATCCTCTTTTGTATCTTTTTCTGAGTGACTTTTTCAAATGACTGCACATTAAGTTGATAACCCTAACCCTAACTAATACTTGCCTGGTCACAACTGGTCACAGTTACCAGGTAGTCTGTTTTAAAGAAGGGGATTATCCTCCCTACAGTCTGGATTAACAGTTAAATTACCAAATAGCTAACCTGACATCTGTTTAGTATTTCCATCCCTTAGTTCCCTCACTTAGTCAGCAGCACAGGCTTAATCTCCTGCCATGAAACAAAGTTGTATCCATTTATTTCATTTGGGATTTATGCCATTTTGATTTCACGAGGCAGGTGGCTCAGGGATGTGTACATGTAATCCACTCACAATAATACTGTTATTTGTTCCATGCTGTTAAATCCATTGGGCGCCATTTGCGGTGATATGTCATGATGAATACTTTTTTCACAGGCGAGCCAAGCAGATGGTTTATCCACAAACAAACTGAGAGAAAGAAGGCTGAATGGCACATATATACTGTAGAACGTGTTATGCAGTTTGCACATTTGCATACAGGAGGGGAGAGTTTACAGCAAGATGTCATGGAATCTACGGGATTTATGTGAAATATTGTGCTTTGCCCAAATTATTCAAAACACAGGTTTCATTTACCTTATTTTATCATTTAATGTAGGTGTTGTTTTCTAAAGAAGATATGTTTACAGATACGTTCACTATCGATTAACTCCACTGATACCAAGGCCACCATGGAGTGGTGCAGGAATGAGTCCTAAGCCTGGAAAAGAGTCTACATTTGAGCACTTCCGGGATCCCTCATCTCAAAGTCAATAACTTTTTTTTTTTTTTTAAGTTGTTGGTTGGATTCCATTAAAACAAGTCTATGGTAAACACAAACTTAGATAACATGTGTCAGTAAATACACAGCTAGTGATTGTCTGTTCCTTGTATGCTTCAAAACCGCGATGTGGTTTCTTTATGGCCTTACGTTAGCCATTATATTGACGCTTCAACTATTGCGTGTAACTATCATAAATGTGTGTTTGCCAAAGATATCAATATTCCAACATCCAACAAAAAAATCCCATTGCTTTTAGTCGAGATGGCCCTTGCGATGCTTACTTCCGGGTCGACCGACAAAGAATACATCATATATGCACAGCTCTATTGATTTTGGTAAACTGGCATGTGTGGATAAACCTTTAATGGAGGTGTTTGTCTACTGTTTAAAATGTATGTATTCAGTGTTTTAATGTGTGTAGCAAAAGTCAACAGCAAGTGTTTGCTTCAGAACTGGGGTAATTTGTGTTACCAATAAAATAAGCCATTCAAATGTAGTTATGAAGGAGATAGCAACAGAAACAACAAGCACAACTAACACACTTTTCAACAGAACATTTGAATAGAATTGCCTTTCTTCCATATATTTAAGTGTGATAACAGGTTTCTGTATTTTTTAAGCCACTTCATAACATCTGAAAAATGTCCCACCTATTTAAATAGTGGTTGCACTGTTTTACACTTCACAGAGTCACATTCTGTCAACACTAACAATGTCAAAAACGGTGTACTCGTCCATAATGTCTGAACTAGGACATAAGAAAACAACATAGGGGCCTTTGGTGAGAGGTGGCAGGGCAGCATTTATAACTAATACCTCAGGACAAACTTTGGTGTGAAAAAACAACCGTTACGGTTTTGTTTTTGGTGATATATTTCGGGTCCCAGCTACCGGGACAGCACCGGATTTCACCCAAAATAATTTCCCCAAACCTCGGAAAACTGCAAATAGTTGGAGAAGAAAGCATGAGAAGACGGTCGGCCACAGACACACAAACGCCTTTGATCTCCCGCCCTGTGAAACTGGCCAGCGTACACACACATGCACTGTGCGTGTGTGTGGATAATTATGTATCTCGCAACAAAATGTCAACAGACGTCAAAGGACATCAGACACACATGTTGCATTATTTTCAGAAATAGGCCAGAATATGTATTTTGCAGCAGTGTGTTTTGCTGTGTGTGTGTGTGTGTGTGTGTGTGTGTGTGTGTGTGTGTGTGTGTGTGTGTGTGTGTGTGTGTGTGTGTGTGTGTGTGTGTATCTGGGACAGAGGTATTGTATGCATTCCAGCCTGTTTGCATTTGTTACGAAGAGCAAAATAAGTTTTCAAGGGTGGGGAGTTTCTGCAGGAACTGTTGATGTTGCTAAATGTCATTCATCGTACAACTTGCACATTTTTATTAAAACCAAGTGTTATATCTTAACCCTCAATAACTTAACTGAACAAACCAGGAGACACCGTTTTCCCCAGTTTGGAACACATGTTTGGCGATCGGTAGACCAAAAAATATCGTTAAAAAAACCTCCTGTGTTTTTGTACCAGGACAAAAAGGTTGAATGAGATGTTGTATAGGGAAATGAAGGCTTTATGCACTGAGCAACGTGAAGGGACACCATTTACGCTGTCTACTGTATGAAAGATAGACAGAGGCCTGGAGACGATGAAGAGCTGTTATATATTTACTTTCTTCATGTCTTCTGACAGTTCCCTTTACGTTTTCTCGAGTCAATGGTTTCCAATGGTGACAATAAAGTGCCTCATTTTGCATCTCACCAAGGTAAACTGGCACTATAATAACAATAAATAAATACACAAGGCTTTCATGAAAGCTAAAACTGTACGACACATTCTGTCAAGGGACCATTTGAGGAATATAGAATCAATGCAGCGTGAGAAGGACACAGGTAGTAACAAATGGAGGGGTACCATTCATGTTGGTGCATACAGTATTTAGGTCAGACCCACATAGGACATTTCTGTTTTTGTATATTTTTTTACAGTATAATCAAGTTTTACACATTCCAGAAATCAGCACATCCTCAGCTAATGATATATGCTACTCAATAGAGACTTATATACACTATAATATGGGATATTTGCTCATAAACAATGTTTTCTTTTTAAACGGAGCTTGAATTTTTTACTTATTTCATTAAAAATAACTGCTAACCATAACATTGAAAAAACCATTCAATACAGACAATTGCACACATGTATTATCATTGTATCAGAACTGATTAGAAGATTCTAACTTATTCTGTTCATTAGTTATGCCCATTCTTTTGGGCAGTGTCCATGGGCCTTTTTTTGCCAGGAATTGTCTTTTTTTTGGTCAAAACTACACATGATATATATCATGGTAGTTCCTGTCCACAATCACACATGGCATGCTGAGCAGATTCGTCTGAATTTTCATCGACATCGTCCCCTTGAAAAATCTGCTCCAAAGCCTCAGCTGTAGTAAACTTCCTTGCCATACCTCGTCTACTTTTAAGACACTAAAATAATGTATTCCAACTTTTATTTTGTTTTCGCGCGCGGAATTATACCGGCTCTCGTTTCAGTACACATAACAATGGAACTGACAGGCAACCCTCTGAATCAGACTCCGATTGGCTGTGACTGCATCCACTCAGAGTGTCCGATTCAGAAACGTGACTCTTTCACTCTTTACGTCACAAACAAAGATGGTGGATGAGAATAGATCTATAAAACAGAAAACGATAAACACTGCGCCAGAATCAGGGGCCCTTTCTCATTTCACCAAATCCCCCTCCTCGACTCATCGGTCCTCCGGTAGTGACCCGGAAATGAATTTTAGCGCGCCATGTTGAAGGACATCTCATTTCTCTAAATGCACTTCGAGGACCGAGGATCGAGCGTCGAGGAGGCTCTCTGGAGGAGCTATAACAGAGGATACACTGATGGGTCCTCCACGGCTCCTTCGTGGATGCATTTCCGGGAACAGAGATGTTTCAAAGAGTCGTGACGCACGGCCGGACTTATCTCAGCCAATGACAGCTCTGCATGCATTCACTGGATATTATTTTAGAAACTGCTTTCATCGTAACGCGATGTTTACAGAGAGAACAGCTGTGAGGTCCGTGCAGAAAGCAGAGCAGTGTGTATAATATATATCACTCAGTATAACAGGCTTACTCTCTTTATTTGCTTTAGTTTAGTAGATATCTACAAACAAAGAGTCGATATTTTTCTAAAACCATTTGTGCTTCACATAATAAAATACACAACGGCTGTAGCCTGTTTTAGGAACTGTATGTGCGTGTGTGCTGTAGGTGTGTGTGGGACAGTGTGTAGGTGTGTGTGTTGTACAGTGTGTAGATGCAGCGGACAGACAGGTCTCAGTTGGTTTGGTGTCCTCTGCCTACTTTTAATACTTGTAAATTAAACTTTTGGCCCGTAATTTATTTCCCTCATTTCAGCGACCAGAGAGGGGGGGGGGGGGTATATCCAGTCTCTGATAGTGTTACGTTATTATGAGAGTGCTCTGTTTGATTCTGAAATGGTATATATTTATATAAATATATATAAGTGTGTGTGTGTGTGTGTGTGTGTGTGTGTGTGTGTGTGTGTCTGCATCTGTAGCCTGTTATTGTCTCATTATACCGCACTGTGAATGAATCAAAGTAAATATATAAGTCGTCATGAACACATCTGTCCATCAACTGCTGAGTTGTCATTTCTCTAACCGCCTGCTGCTTCCCCTCCTCTCTCCTCGGCTCCCCTCCTCGGCTCCTCCGCTCGCATCTCCTGTGGGCGGGACTAAGTATCGAGGATAGGAGTCGAGGAGAGGAGTCGAGGAGGGGAGTTAGAGAAATGAGAAAGGGCCAAGGTGAGACTATCCGCATCTTTTAAAACTATACGCACAACCGTTTCACTGAAATAAGTAAACTCCTCTCAATGAAAAACTTAAAGGTGGGGTAGGTAATTTTGGAGAAACCAGCTCGAGTGCGCTAGAATTTGAAAATACACAGCCGGAAAAAATCTGCCACTTCCTTACAGAGCCCCTCCTCCAACACACACGAACGCGCTCATGACCAATGAGGGCACGAGATAAGTTTGTGCACAGATGGAAGGCTGACAGGCAGGTAGGCCATCCAGTTACTTTAGCCGGGCCGGCTCAGATGATTGGTCGTGCTTTTTACAGCGCCACGGCTTCCACAGATGACATTTTTTATGGATTTTTTGTCAAAGCACTTCAGATATTCATTGCTATCGGGATGTTAAGAGCATTCCATGGAATATAACAACAAGTGTATCTCGAGCCGGTTTCTCAAACCTACCTACCCCACCTTTAATAGAGTTGTTTATTGCCGTTTCTGTAGTTTAAGAGTAAAAACACGGCATGTCTCTGGCTGAAACAGCTGAGAAGTGATGACGCTTTGAACACATCGTGATATATCACAAACTATAGGAATTTCTGTGCTGCTGTTTTGGAATAGTTTGTAGTGATTACTTTTCCAAAGGAGTTGTCTTTGCAATGTTTTTTTATTTTTACTTTGATTCAGAATACCCAACAAAATTATTGTATTTATCTGGGGAAATGTTTTTATCAAGAACAACCAAAATAATGTTTCAAGGTTATTAATTGCCATGGTGATTTCCTCTTTCAATAATGATAACAACCTGTCCTTCACTGCAAACATCGCTGCTACAACCCGTTGCTGCAGATACACGCTTTACAACATCAGGAAGATACGTCCCCAGCTGACCCAGAAAGCGACTCAGGTTCTGGTCCAGGCTCTCGTCATCTCACGCCTAGACTACTGCAACTCCCTCCTGGCTGGTCTACCTGCATGTGCCATCCGACCTCTGCAGCTCATCCAGAATGCAGCGGCTCGCCTGGTCTTCAACCTTCCTAAATTCTCCCACACCACTCCGCTCCTCCGCTCCCTTCACTGGCTTCCGATAACTGCTAGAATCCACTTCAAGACACTGGTACTTGCGTACCATGCTGCGAATGGATCTGGCCCTTCCTACATCCAGGACATGGTTAAACCGTACACCCCAGCGCGTGCACTACGCTCTGCATCAGCCAAACGACTCGTTGCGCCCTCGCTGCGAGGGGGACCCAAGTTCCCATCGGCGAAAACACGTGGGTTTGCTGTCCTGGCTCCAGGATGGTGGAATGAGCTCCCCATTGAAATCAGGACGGCAGATAGCTTACACACCTTCCGGCGCAGACTGAAAACTCATCTCTTTCGACTCCACTTCGAGCGATAGAACTATTAACGAAGCACTTATATACTAATAAAGGACTGGCTTACCTAAAGCCAGTTGAGTAGCACTTGAAATGTTTTTGCTCTATGAAACCTGATGTACTTATATGATTCTGTTTTCTTCAAGTTTGTATTTTGTTGGACGAACGCACTTATTGTAAGTCGCTTTGGATAAAAGCGTCAGCCAAATGCAATGTAATGTAATGTAATGTAATGTAATGTAATGTAATGTAATGTAATGCAATGTAATGTAATGTAATGTAATGTGTATCAATACTCACAAGTCTCATTAGCAGTTAAAGTGCTTCTGACTGCTTTTCCTCAAACATTTGCATCTCGCCTGATAAACCAGCAATCATGTTAAAAAGCTCAGAGGGAAAAATACACCCCAGAATGTGCTCATTTAGCTAATATAATCTCAAAAAGATTGGATTGAGATGTGTAGACATAAGTGCAGGGAGGGTGTGAAAAGATTTGTGTTTACAAGCTTAAGTTTGTTTTCTATACGATGTGAAATCAGTGGCCTCTTCAGCCTGAGTGCCTGGCCTCTGAACTAATTAAAATCATATGCAACTCACTTGTTTGTTCTGCTATATCAACAGAAAGCCAGAGGGGAAAACACAAATAGTATAACTATTTATAGTTATATATAACTATAGCTATAACTTAGTTCCAAATCACTGCATCCCTGCAAAGAGATTAGATTAGATGAATTGCATAAAAGGGAAATATTATATGTAAAGTGATTGCAATTTCTTTGCTGCATCATAGTATGTGTCTGTGTCTCAATTCACGTACTTTTATACTGTTATTATTTGTATTGTCGTATATGCACAAGTGAGTACTTGGATGGGACACTCATCACTTATGAAACTGTACTTCTCACACGCAACAACGGCCATCTTGTCTAAATACCGGAAGGTGTGGGATCAGCCACGATTGCGGTTGATCGAGGAAACAGCAGAATATTATAATTGTGTTTATTTTCACTATTTAAGTGACATACCACTTTAGTGGTGTCAAAAATAAGCCACAGTTTTTTTTGGGGGGGCTAAATGCAGTTGTATTGCAAAAGTTGCTATCTAGATCTAGATCCATCTATCCAACAACGCCAATTGTCCCATCCGTGGAGGTCACAGCAGTCGTGTGGAAATAAACACATTACAAGTGTTTACAGTGTATGACATGGCAGTTCACGATATGAGGACATTTTGTGATAACATTGAATATCCTGATAATGTTATTGCTTGCGTAATAAAACATGAATTAAAGTGTACACAGATGCCTTTAGTATACTGGTAAAATACAAATGACACTATAAAGAACAGCGCAATTCTAGTTATACCCTCACTCGAAACAACTGTATTTTGTGCAGCCTTATATGAAAGGGTCTCTGAATACACTTGCTGTATACCTCGCAGTAAAAAGAAGACTTTGAGTCCAAAGCCTCTCGAGGTTTACTAGCTCCTGCAGTGTGTTCTGGCCCCGGCGGATCGGAGCCCACTGAACTGGCAGTGTGTGTGCTTAGCTCTGCGCCTTCAGCTGCATACAGTATGTCTATGTATACACTATGTAAACACATAGTACACCTACAGACCAATACACATGAGTATACATGTGAAGTTTGTAATTGTAATTCATGTGTGGCCAAAAGTGCAGAACTGCTGAAGTAACATTCGTATGGAGCTACATTACATAAACTGTTAACATGATCGCTGGTGTAATATATTTGCCTTTTTAGAACATGATACACTATGTGGTCTAGAGATACTTTGTTTTTCTAACACTATAGTGCAACAGCAGCTTCTTATGCTAGTTACCATTGGTCTTTGATGATAGAGTGGTGCATGGAAAGTGTAGGCTGCCAGAGTTAGCATCCCAAGGGCTACCTCGACAAAACAAAATGGGATTCTTCTGCTGGATTTTGGAATGTTGCAGAAAAAAAGCCCTTTGGTGGACACATACTAAAAAAGCTAACGTTAGGCTATAAACAAACATCACGGTTCACTTCACCACCGCTAAGCTAAAGGTGGCTAATGTTTGGCATTACGATTTTTAGTCATGTTATTTAACCACTTGTTAGCAACAACTCACATAAAAGCTTCATAAGTTAACCAGTATGGTACAAAAACATATTGTACGCTTATGTTAACCAGACCTTATTTTGGGAATCTTGCAAAAAGCTCACTCAAAAACCCATTGGCTGACAGAAGTCCCCCATTTCAGGGTTTAGGACTCATTCCTGCACTGCTCTAAACTAGTGTTAAACTGCTTTAAATGCAGTTTGTTTTAATAAATGAGAGTCAATTCTTTCATTCCGCCTGTGGCCCACCTTTAAGCTCCCATGATGCCTTTCATAAGCCTCGGTGTGACACATTCTCTGAGAGATTACTCTTTAATCCATGTGTTAAATTGCATAATAAGTCAGGCCCACACCACCTATATGAGTATTACATAAAAGTATGATTGAAACACCCCCCATCTGGTTACCATGACGTTAGTGGCCTTCAATATGAACAATAACCAACCTTTTTTACAGGAGCTGCTGCACGCATCCTAACACTCTATATCCGTACTCATACTGTGCAAATAACACGTGGCAAAATCAATCTGAATTTCTTTCGAAATGCAAATATATAATCTTTTGGGGTTTTTTGAAAACATTTATGGATTACTCCTTCATGAATAACATCTGACTCAAGCAGATGTTCATTTGACAATGTAAGAAATAAACTTGGAGACTGAAAGCATCATCTGTGATATGAAATGAGATCATTAAAGCTTTATCAATAACCAAACTTTGCATTACCTCACCAATTTAGGCAACCATTCGACTACATTTAAAAAAAAATGTATTATTGCTTCTTTTGTCAAATATTTAACTTTTATTTTATTGTTTTGACTATTTTTGTTTTTATGTGTTGGCACAAATTAATGAATTTCTATGTGACAAATGAACATCATTACATTTAAACGGTAAAGTTATAGGCACACATTTAAAAATACCTAATACCTAGACCAAACTAGTTTCCCGTTAACTTAAATAATATGTAATGTTTGTGGTGAGACAACTCAGGGTAAATCATTTGTTTTCGCAGACTGGTAATTTTGCAATGTTGGTCTTATTTTGTGAAACATTTCCTTTTGTCCGACTATAAATGACACATTGAAGTGTTTATTTAACTAACGTTGTGTCTGGAGATTCCTCCAAGTTATATATGAGGTATACTAACTGTAGTGGCTATTTGTCAACAACAATAAAACTTCAAAAGGCCACTGAGGCACCAGGTATAGTGGATCTTACGCAGATCATGAGTTGGTAATGAGTCTATTGTCCAGACAAGGCATCAACGTTTTTGTGGTATTTATTAGCTTCACCTTGGCAAGAACAATACAGCAAAAGGTGTTGAAATGTTTGCTGAACTCAGCCCTGATACTGGTAAAAACCCATAGACCTTCCCGGTGCCCACAGACTGTTGCTGTGCCCTGATTGACTTAAATAAACCCAGCTGTGTGCCCAAATTGACCCATCACCTTCAAAATAAAAGCATTTTAGCTGGAACACAACTTAACTTAAATAATATGGCTGTAAATGAATTAATTCTACAAAACAAAAAATAACAAATAAATACATTAAATAAATGTGAAAAATACTGAATAGCTTCCACACTAACATTTGGTTTTACTTATTTTTTTCTCCAAAATATTAAGCAAAAAACTCCATGACACAACTCTGGGATTCCTATCTATATTTTAAGCACATTTGTATCACTCATAGCCTGACTTATATGTCATTTTATCCTGAAAATATGCCCGTTTGTTTTGATGGCTTTTGACTTTTTATCGAAGATATATCAGACATCCCCTCTGGTAAACCTTTGACTATAACAAGTTAACCACACATACTAAAAAAAGTGTCCACAATTCTGTTGTCCGAATGTATGCAAAGTACAACTCAATTAACAAGATAATGCCTCATTTGCATATTCAAACATATATTCAAATATAGAATATCATAACACTTTTAAAACAGAAAATAATTGTCTGTGTATGAGTAATCATCTAAGGAAGTTTTATGTAATTAGTGTTTAGCTATTTCCTGTTTGAGAACCAGAAACTATTCTTATCCAGGCCATAAACTGTATCTACGTTCACCAAATCTAAATGGCAGAGAACAGTAAGACCTCTTGTTCAGTTGAGACAGTGCTGGTATTTCTGCCTGGGTGTTTTCTGTCTTTCTTTCTGTCGTAACACTTTACTTGAACCCGGCTGGTTGCATTATATTGGCTGAGGCAGGGCCGGGCTGCCTGCCAGACAGTGATGTAATTACATTGTTAACAGTCATTGTGTCAGGCGGTGTGAGCCGAACACAGGTCGTAGCCTTTACCTCGCTCGCTTTCCGAGATGACATTACGCCGGCTCTACCTAGCTCTCTCGTTGTGCCGCTGTCATTGAGGCGGACACTGAAGGCTTGCCATGACACTTTTCTCAGTGTGCGGCAAAACAAGCTCGCCAAAATGGCTTCACCAGTCTGGCAGTATTTTCAGGTGTCCGAAAAAGACAGTAAAATAGCGGAATGCAACGTGTGTGAAGCAGAAATCCTGCAGCTCCGCCCGCTGTGACGGACCGGTGAGCGGAGCGACACACACACTAACTAACACACTTAGCTATTGTATCTACCTCTGGAACAAGCTAAACTAGTTATAAATATATTTATTCTTCACTGTCGGGTCACTCATTACTGGATCAGTGAGCTGCATGAGATACTGACAGGCTGTCAGGAGAGGGAGAGAGGGGGAGAGAGAGAGAGAGAGAGAGAGAGAGAGAGAGAGAGGGAGAGAGGAACAGAGAGCACTTCCGCTCATTTCTCCCGTGTTATTATCCAAAGTGAATGTAAACTTGAATAATGTACTTCATTTGAATGTAATAATTATGTTGGTTGTTGTTTGTGGAAGCTCCAGTGAATGAGCCCCATTACCTGAGTTTTAAATGGAAGATCCCCATAGGCCCCGCCCACTCCATCGGATCGGCGATCGGTATCGGCTGATTCCGGCACACAGCATTTCTTTGTTTCTGGCATTACTGAATAACTCCAACCAACATGCAATAAAAAATACACCTAAGAAATCTCTAGAGGGGAATAGACCTGACGCTTTGCCTTCAGTTACCATCCAAATATCAATAAACCTGTAGCCCGCAGAGACGGAATAAGGACAGTAAGTAAGCATCAGATACTGTTCTAGGTCAAATAAATGAAAAAGGATGAATGGTAAAAATATCATTTGCTTTGATGTGGGAGGATGTGTTTCAAGTCTGTATCGTGTGTGCAGGAGTTTGGAAATAATCCAACAGGATGGATCAAAGAGAAACTAAAAGCTCAATGTAAATCTGGAGACACATTGTAAGATCTAGTTACATCTGGCTAAAGAAAAGATACATGTCTCATAGGGATGTCACATCACTAGATATTCAGTAGTCGAACAATACCAGTCAAATTCCACGATTCTCAAATCTACCTTTCTTTATGAAGCTGCCTGTTAAATGTAAATCATTTTAGGAAGATATTACAAAATAGCTCAGTAAACCTCTCTGTCTGTTTCTTACTAGACATTCACGTGCAACATAAGAAACAGGGGAACATGTTTATGTAACCATCATTGATAAATGTTCAATTAATGGCAAATGAAGATTGAATATGCGAATCTGGGGATATTTGAACTCAACCAATATTTGTATTCTAACAAAATGTTCTCCATTAATCAATCAATCATTGTTGGCTTTAACTGTCTATTTGCATGGGTATTATAATAATCAGTTGGGTCTTTTTAAATACCTTTCATAATGATGTTTTCCATAAACAGTTTAAACAGCATAAACAAAGAGTTCTAAACACAGACTTAATTTATTATTATAAAGCATTACCAACACATGGAATTCAAAGCCTATTTACTTACTATAGGTTGGGGGGTTCTAAAAAACCCTCCTATATACTTTATCAACTGATGTTTGATTTGCCCACAAGACATATAGTAAGCATACACATGATAGTTTTCTTTTTAGGGAGCGATTTGTTTTCCCAAATTCATCAGAGGTCCCCGAGTTCCCAAGCTTCAAACAATGTCACCTTCTCATATACTCAGCGGTAGAAACTAAGTAACTGGGTCATAACCTTGAATTAAACTACTGTGAGTGTGTGTGTGGCCTAGCATTACTATACTTGTGGGGACCTAAATCTGTTTACACAGTCACGTGTGGGGACTCGCCTCCATTATGGGGACAAATTGGAGGTCCCTATGAGGGGAATCATTAATTTTAGGGTGAAGACTTGGTTAGGATTAGGGTAAGGGTTAGGGTTAGGCATGTGTTGGTTATGGTAAGGTTAGGATAAGTCTCCAGGAAATGCATGTAAGTCAATGTAATGTCCCCTGAAGTGGTGTGTGTGTGTGTGTGTGTGTATGTGTGTGTGTGTGTGTGTGTGTGTGTGTGTGTGTGTGTGTGTGTGTGTGTGTGTGTGTGTGTGTGTGTGTGTCTGTATGTGTGTGTGTGTGTGAGAGAGAGAGAGAGCGTGCAACTGTGGGGCTATTTGTCATGCTTGTCTGCATACAGTGTGTGGGTGATTAATCAGAGCAGTGTCTTAAGCAAGCCCACGGATGATGTATGAGAGCTACATTACACATAAGCACAGAAAACAAACACACACACACATGCATACAAATCCACAGAGTGCTTGCACCTGGAGTACATTTTATGGGGGAAATAAATGAAATGAACTAACTATAATTAAGAGCTCAGTTTATGCACATACACTGTACAACTAATTGCTATTTTGTGCAGGCTTTTATGACGCCTCACACAAACACACTCCCAGTCCTATTGTACCTCATAAAATATTGCAAGGTTTGATATTATGAAATAATCTCTTAATAATGACTTCAATAATTATGTCTAAACTTGAATAAATACGTTCGAGCAAACTCACACAAGCATCTCAGAAAGGTAATCGCTTTTAAAACAAAAATATGCTAGTCTTTGTCAGTTTGCAGATTGGTGCTGCCTCCATGGGGGGCGGCCCCATGTTGAATAAGCGCAGACACACAAACACATACACCCTTGACTCCTCACTCTGGCCCCCTCTGTTTTTTACACAGGCAAAAAGAGTATCGCTCATTGCTGACAACCATTCTCCCACATGGAGAAACATTTGTGCACACGCCTACACTTTTGGGATTCCTCGCGCTGACACACACATGCACACACACACACACACACACACACACACACACACACACACACACACACACACACACACACACACACACACACACACACACACACACACACACACACACACACACACACACACACACACACACACACACACACACACACACACTCAGGGGAATACAAGTGGTTTTGCAGTAGGAAAACATGTTAACGATCAGATCAGGTTGCTTTTGTATGTCTGTTGGAGGACCTGGAATAAATGTGGGCATACATTGGCAGAAGTCTGTTATCAGAGTAAAATGGCTGTCGTGTTTCTTTCAGAGCTTCCGTAGATGACTCCTACAAGTCCGACCTGAACATTTGGTGGGCTCTACATTGGACAACAATGGTGTCTAAAAGGGAGAGAAAACGTTTTGTTCTTCAGGCGAAACTTAAGTTAAATTATGTTTGCCTGGTTCTGACATGATTTTAACTTACTCAACTACGAAGTAAAATGTACTTTTGTCTCTGCTATATCTTCCCTAAAAGTCCTTTTGATAACATAAGTAAGCTAACTGTTAGCATCTGTCATTGGCTCTTTATGAACAACTACCTGAAACAACTGCAGAAATGAGTTGTGAACAATACATTTAAATCATTATTTAAAGTTGATCCAGCTGTTACTAAGCATCATTGTATTTCATTTGAGGCTCCAATTTAGCTCAGTTTTTGGTCTCCACCACTCCCTAACGGAATAACTGTAGCTATGTCTCCTGCTAAATGCTCCACTATGTTCACCGGCTTAACACAGTGGCTGTTGCCTCTGAAAACTGCTGCCTGCTTCTGGAAAAAATATGAAATTGGTGAATGTGAACCAAATCAGCGTAGTTGTGGGCCTGACAGTTTAAAAAACGAGTAGAATCTCAATAGTTTACTGCCCTTATTATTATGTATTGGGGGGGGGGGGAAATCAAAGAGCTTTAGTTGTTTTAAATACAAACTAACTTGTATATTTCTAATAGTTTTAACATATACAGTATAAGAATGCCATACCTGATTTAAGATATGCACACTTCCCTAATGCGCTCCCAGACAAGAGGAGTGTGTGAGGGTATTACAAGTGTCAGCCAATTAACAGTTTGCTAGTGGGTGTGGCTAAAAATAGATGCAGCCCAGAAATGTCTTGTTTTCGCTAATGCTCACATTCACTCATTAACACGCTGAATAAACTTCTTAGTGTGTTTCATGGTGTGTCTTGTTCTTTTTATGCGCAATCATTTGTTTTGGTCTAACATAAGCAGGACACCTTACCATGCTTATGGATGACACTACTTAAATCTAGTAAATAGGCTTGTGTAGAGGTGGGTTATACACTGGAGATGTTTGTGTGTATGTGTGTGTGTGTGTTCAGCTTCCATGCAACATACTGTCATGCTGCTGCATACCAAGCACGCCACATGTCACAACCTCTTTCCTCCGCACTCATCACGGACAGACACATCAAACACATACACTCTTTAAAACGTCTCAACATCCCCGCCCTCCAAACTGAGTTTCTTCTTTATTGATGCACACACACTTTGCAATCAGTGATGGATCTGCTGCAAGGTCGAACGGAGGATGTGAAGAGAGGTAGAGATTGAGAAAAAGAGAGCGGGGAGTGTTTTGCTCCCACTTCTCCCAGTGTGTCATTACTGGGTGATTATGGTGGTAATGACCCAGTGACTCTACCACCTGTCAGCTTTACATACACACCGTGTTATTGCTCTCTTTGCTCTCCATTTATCTTTATCTGTGGGGACTTAAATCAATTAGGACTCAAAATAAGAGTTGGGGGCTAACCAGGGACCAGGGGGGTATACTACGAAGCAGGATTTTCGCTTAGCCGGCTAAATTCAGAGAAAACTCCGGCTTTCCGGACCTACGAAGCTGGTTCTCTTTTTAGCAGGCTAGATCTCCATGGTAACTTATGCTTAGCGGCTAACCAGGTTAGGTTGCAGGCTAAGAGCTCAACTCAGTGAAAGCACCGCCTGCTGACCAATCAGAGCTCAGTGTGCGGAGTTTAAAGCGATCAAGTCATATTACAGGAGAAAGGAAATACAGAAAAGCTGCCGTTGCAGGAAAGACGGTCGGCAAAAATCACCGACTGTGTGAACGTGAACATTAATAGAATATCACCTCCCATCTTCAGAGCAATCTGACTATTATAACATTAGCGTTAAGAAAGCTTACTTAAATATCTGCCACAACATAAGTAACCGGATCAGAGTAACATTAAGTACAGTCCGCGGCATATCACTTCATGTATCATATATTTCCTTATCTGAGTCAGCTGAGCCGTATCTGGCCGTGCAACACTCAGTGTCACATACTGTATGCAGAACTATTATTTTAAGCAACACATTAAGTTGACGAAACACTCGAGTCAAATGTAATTAAAGTCAGATCGTGTTTTAGACGGGGCAGTGATATCATGAACCTGTTAATGTACGCATTCAAACACTTGTTCTGTTACCAGCTGTATTCACCTTGCAGGTGCAGCTATGTGGCTTTGATCCTGGATAAAGTGTTTAAGTCATGGATGTTTAAAGTTTAACTTCTTCATATGTCTAATATTATAGTTGACTTTTCATTCAGGAAGTATGACGCTGCGCTGTCAGTACACTTCTCTGTGTTTGTGATTGGTCAAATGCTCCAAATACCACCCCTTTCATGTGAACGATCCACTTGATAACCCGGGTCGTATTACCGTTTAGCGAGAGCGCGTATGTTTTGGATTAGGCCAACCGGCTAACTCAAACATATCCAGGTTAGGTTGAACCAGCTTCGTAGTACAGGCCCCTGGACTTTAAACATATGTTGCGATTAAAGACGATTGATTTAACTCTCATAATTCTTTATGTGACTTTATGTGGGTCTATTAACCTGTTTAGCCCGGAGCCTGTTTTCAGGTCTCAGGCTCGAAAAGGACATTCCCAGAACAAATGACCATATCTTCACTTTTAAAAGGGGAAAATTAATAATCTTGTTTCTCAAAGTAATGATAAACCTGTGAGTTGGATGTAGAAAAGTCAGAATCCATATAGATTTTTTTTATTTTAAAGTAGATTCAGATTGAACATAGTAAAACAATGTAAATGATAGTGTCCGTCCAAAAAAAAACATTACTTATAGTGAAAACCACCCTTGAATGATGGGATAGACCAGTGATTCTCAAACTTTTTTCAATAATGTACCCCCTTTGAAAAAAGTACCCCCTGATTAGCGCAAAAACAATTTGTTAGGGACAACATGCCTATATAAAGAGGTACAGTACGGCGCTGTACCATCAGTGTCTGATTTGTTAAAACAACAACCTTGTAACTGAGAAACACTTAAATGCTACATTTCAAATGTTTACAATCCATCACTAAATTCATGGCAAACCAATTTTAACATCATGCAATAACACTGAGACGACATTAGTTGCATTGAACTGATCTTTTTAAGAAGTTGTATTTACAATGTAGTGAGAAACATGGGCTTGTGCTTCACTGAGGATCTTTGTTATTCTCAGTGACAGGAAGGCCACTGCAGTTATTACACTTCGCGTTTTGAAATATGTGTAACTTTGTTCATATAAAACCCACACTGCTCAAACTTTTTTTTTTCTTTTCATTAACATAAAATAAATCTCACTTACCCCCTGCAGTACTCCAACGTACCCCTAGGGGTCCGCGTACCCCCATTTGAGAACCACTGGGATAGTAGACTAAAAGCTTTAGGAATCCAAACTATAACATACAATCAGTACCCTGTATCAAGATTGATGCAAAACAAGTGACATTTGACCTTTTTAGAGAGGTTTAGCAAAAAACCCACTTCTGGGGTCATTTGGGTGGATTTTCCATATCTCTGGCCCCCCTCGGTCGATTGTGATGATTGACATCTCGTTCTAACCGTTAGAGCCAATAGAATCGAGGGGAAGTTCCTCAAATCCATCTAAACATTACCCATTAGTGAATGAGTGATGCGTAGCCAGAATGCCCAAAACCGGAAGCTGGGTTTTAGCTCTAATGGTGCGAATAACAGCTAATATGAATGAAATCTCCGTTTTTGACAAAAATGGAAGGATGGATTATCAGTAATAATTTCAAAGTGACACAGACACATTGGATTAACCTATGGATTAACCTTCAGCAGCGTTGTTATCGTTGTAATGCCATTAAACACAACTTTTGATCAGAAAATCCGCAACGGTAAGACTATTTTCCGTTTTTGCTCCGTAAAGCTACGTCGTGTGATGTCTGGGTTCGCCTCCCCTGCCACCAGTTTTGATCGCACAGTGCTGATACTAATACCTCTAGAATCTGTGGACTCTCAGCTTGCTAGCTGATATATTGTTTGTGCAGATCCGATAAGTAGGGATGCTCCGATTTTGGGGCCGATCGCTGGAATCAGTATCGGCCGATACCGATCCGATCGAGTGGGCGGGACCTATGGGGATCTTCCGTTTAAAACTCAGTTAATGGGGCTCATTCACTGGCGCTTCCACAAACAACAAACAACATAATTATTAGATTCAATTGAATTATTCAAGTTTACATTAACTTTGGATAATAACACGGGAGAAATGAGCGGAAGCACTCTCTTTTCCTCTCTCCCTCTCTCTCTCTCTCCTGACAGCCTGTCAGTATCTCATGCAGCTCACTGATCCAGTAATGAGTGACCCGACAGTGAAGAATAAATATATGTATAACTAGTTTAGCTTGTTCCAGAGGTAGATACAATAGCTAAGTGTGTTAGGTCTAACTCTTAGGTCCACTCCCTCGACCCTACTCCTCTGTGACGTGAGTGAACTCCGTCTGTAGCCACACTCGCAGCTCAACGAGGCTCCCTCCTGTCAGATGGAGGGAGTAAATACAGCAGCGAGCTTTGGGACGGCCTCCCCTCTCTCTGGTAGAAAAAGGAAATGCCGTAACTGTATGTAACAACGGTTTCAAATCAGCATCTCTTTGACAAAACATGTAAATTAATAACTCAAATAAAACTCCAAACATCTTTCATTGTGTTGCTTTTTTGTAAAGCTCTTTCTAAGCTTCTTAGTTTTTGCAACAGTCTGTAAATATACACAACTTTATAATAAAATGCACACATTTACCTTTTTCTAGACTAAACACAGGTATGATCCTAAGTTAAAAAAATATGAGGTTATCATGAGGTTGTTAACATCGCAATTTATGAGTGGATGTTTGCTGGAACTACTTGTAAACAGCGTGTTTCCTGACGGACACACAGCGTTGAGACCGGTCAGGTAGAGACCGGTCTCCAGTCAGCACCGCTGCAGACTCGCTGTTTGAGGGCTTGATAGCCCACTCCCCCTCCACACCGCTCCACACTCGTTGGTTTGGAACAGCCCTCAATATGGCGGACCCCCAAGCCCTCGGTTTGGGAATGGGCCTTAGTGTGTGTTTCGCTTCGCTCACCGGTCCGTCACAGCGGGTGGAGCTGCAGGATTTCTGTTTCACACACGTTGCATACCGCTATTTTATTGTCTTTTTCGGACACCTTAAAATACTGCCAGACTGGTGAAGCCATTTTGGCGAGCTTGTTTTGCCGCGCACAGAGAAAATTGTCATGTATTTTACGTCATCATTTTACGTCATGTGATCGGCTCTCATGATCAGCCTTTATAGAGAGCACCGATCGATCGGCAGAGAGTGAATATCGGCCGATCGATCAAAGCATCTCTACCGTGAGTTCTGTGCTAAGTGCGTTAGCATTTTTTTGCTCAGGGTCCATTTAGACGCTTCTTGTGAGACTTGTGTTTTGTTTCGGTAAAAATGGTTCGTATCGTCAGTTAGCTGAGTTTCTTCCCGTTAAGTGGGTATGACACATTAATAGGTTCAGGCACGTGCACACATAGACATCAAAGTGGGCTTGAGCCCCTGCCCTTTTTCTTCCTCCAGAGAAAGTGCCCTTTTTTCCCCCCTTTTTTTATTTTTATAAATGAATATATATCTACTGCTGTTTGCGCACAGTTTCCCTTTCCAAAAATATATTGATTGAATACAAAATTAAAATATCAGGTCGGGAGATTAGACTGTGAAGCTCAGATGCTCTCTCTACCCTCCCTCCCTCCCTCCACGTCTCCTGCATAGCCGTGCGGACATCGGCAGTCACTTCAGACAGACAGGTAGCAGCACCTCCCACTTTACCATGTAATGCCGGCTTTTCTTGGCTTGTTTGAAGGTGAGTGGTGATGAACAAATTACTAAACTGTTAGTGCCTCAAGTTTACAGCTAATTAGCTAAAAGACAATAACAAATATAGTTAACTAAGGTATGGCTACTAGCTAATGGATAAGTTAGCTCAAGGTTTAGCTAAGGCAATTTATCATGGGCATACAGGCTAATGTACTATAGCCTACTTAAGGGGAGACACTTAAAGTGAATACAGTAAAATGTGTATCTAATAACGTCATCACAATTGCCACATTGATATGCAAATTAGGCTTTAACTAGGCCTAATTAAAATGCGCTAATTTGCATGCAGTTACCAAGACATTGCAGGTGAAAAGGATAAAACAAAAAAAACATATCATCTCACAACTTCCCCAGATAGTTACTTACTTCAAGTCAGTATTTTCCCCTGAAATGTAATGTTGAAATGCAGATTAGCTTTAAATCTATAGAGGAATTCAGACATGGCAGTAAAACGAACACCATTTATATGTTTTTCTTGGAAGTTTTATTTCCATTAGAGTGAAAGAAAACATGGAAGCAAAATAGACCAAAAATAAAAAGTACATGAAAAAACGATCTTTTTGCCTGTAATGCCCTTAAACAGTAACTTCCTTATTTTGGATTGTTGGCTGCTCATTTAATAACTATTAATGTACTAGTTGGTTGTCTGCTCTTGTGCTTAGTGAATACTAAAGAAGACCATTGTCTCTGTGTTAGCTGATTATTTTGTAGAATTCTGTTGAGTATTAAACAATTACGTGAGTGTGAGGGTATTAAAATAAATTGGTCAGTGAGTCAGAGATGTGCAACTATATTTAACTTCTTGTTTTAAAACACTTTTTTATAAAAGATTATGGGAAGTGCCCTTTTTCTCACTTGAGCACCCGCCCCCCAAAATGTCTGTGCACGTCCCTGAATAGGTTGTTACATGTTAAGAAGCCCTGAGACACAGTTTCGTGAAAAAAAAAGAAGCCTGGTACATTTTACAGCCCTTTGAAATCTGCATGGCGGTTGTGTGTAACCGTGACTGAATGTGAGGCACGACTTTGCACGAAAATAAATCATCAAACACCTTCCTCGGACAAATGACAAACTGAACAAACTTGCAGTCCAGTAGGAATTTAAAGCAGGGGATAACACGTTACAATTCAACCAATAATTGCAGGGGTAGACATTAAGGGTAAAATGCCATTAAATGCTATTATTATGAGTATTATTATTTGTATAATGCACTTTCTGCCTTCCTGTCATTAGGAGTTAGACATGTAATGGCTATGTAATACATTTGATTAGAACCTTCATTATCAAATCAAATCAAGTTTTATTTATATAGCACATTTATAAACAATTTTTGGTCGAGCCAAAGTGCTGTACATATAATAAAAATAGCCTACAGTAGAGACACTTTACAGCAAATACAACAGCACAGATTGTTCAGAATATCAGTATGAGAAAAATGACACCCTCTATCCTTAGACCCTCACATCGTACAAGGAAAAACTTCCGGAGAAAACCCACAGTTTAAAGGGAAAAAATGGGAGAAACCTCAGGGAGAGCAACAGAGGAGGGATCCCTCTCCCAGGACGGACAGACGTGCAATAGATGCCGTGTGTAAATCGAAGAGATAATACTTTACAATAATACAATACAATTTAGGATAATAATAATTATCCTAAACTGCTGGGACATTTCGCCAATACCTTTTATATTTTCTACTCTTCACTTACTTGTCAGCATAGGTCGGCATTGATGTACAGAGCCGACAGAAGACCTTGTTTATATCGGCATCATATTGAGAGGTGCAGCCAGTGACGCATCCTAAAACCAGGAAGTTAGCTGCTGGTTCCCTCGACAAAAAAGCAATGGGATTTCTCCACATGGTTTTGGAAAATAGCTGGAAATAAGGTCTGTGGAAAACAAACCTGTTTGATAAATGCACGTTTTGTTCAGCCGGATAATCTCCACATGTCTACCCTACTTTTATAATTTTCGAATCATAAATCTAATGACAGATTATAAAAAGGTTTTAGGATGCGTCACTGCACCACTAGAAGCCATCGATCAAGCTGGCTGAAACTTTCTCTCCCTCTTCTTCTCATGTTCCCTGTCACTCTCCTTTAACTCCTTCGGTGACTTTCTTTTATTTGAAGATTGTTTTTTGTCCGGCGCTTGGCCGGTTACCGTTGGTATCAAAAACATTTTGGTGAATGATTAGGTGGCGCAATAGTCTGTAGTGAAGGAGCGCGCTCCCGCTCACAGGAGCCTGCTCGCGCTGCGCTCCGCAGCAAACATCTGGTCGCTTTTCACCCAACAAGGACAACCGACTCACGGAACGCTATGTTGTAGCGTTAATAAACGAAACAATTTACCTAACTTGCTAGTCAAAATACCAATACCACAGGACAATTATTTTAAAGCAATATTTTTAGTGGCCCGAGCGGGCAAATGGAAAGTACGTTATATTTCACACAGGCTCCGCCCTCTACTGGACTCTATGGGTACTACTCTCTATCATGCTGTGCGTGCTTTCACCTACTGAGTTTACGTAAACGTAGCCGGCCAATCGGGGCGAGCCTACCTGAATGCGCGCGCAGGCCCACAGTATATAAAGGCGGCTACACCCGCCGCCCACTATCCTTTTTCTCTTCAGACGAGCTGACAACCGAAGAGTTAAACGAACGAAGATTAGAAGATTAGAAGAAACGAAAAATGGACTCACCATTACTGGAAGCTCGGCCATGCACCTGCCCTGGTTTGATCGCGGGCGCCGGTCTCCACCACCTCTGCTTAGAGTGTTTGGGGGACCAGGATATGGCCGAGGCGGTGCCATTCACGTTCGCCATTCCAGCGGGGCGGATGGTTCCGTTTGCCGTTGTCGGGCACTTCCGGGTCCGGTCCATGGAGGTCCACCGCCCTAGGTGATGACCATGGCGGCGGAGCGCAGCTGCTCCCAGCAGCCAGCAGGCTGGGCAGGGAGCTGAAAACAGCTCTGCCACGCTGCCGCCTGACAAGGCGACTGCAAATAAACACGGGTGTGTTGGGCATCTCGCTCATTGCTAGAGATGCCCCCCACCTCACCAGATCAGAGCGATTATTTGTAGCTTGATCGTGGCAGCCGCCTTTGTCTACCGTGTGATATCCCGGTGAGGGATCACGCCGCACGGCACTTTCCAAAAGGACCGTGTTGTTGATCTCCCGGACCGGGAGCCCCCGTGTTTATGGAAGGGCTCTTTGGATCGATGTCCTTGGTTACGTGGGTGAGGAGTAGTCGCAGCGTGGCTGCTTCTGGCTCATCCCAGAGGAAATAACACTGTCCCACACTCCCCGCCCCCTCTGTAAACTCCAGTATAGGAGCCAGCAGGTGGGCGCGTGCACGTGAGTGTAATAAACCGAAGTGCTGTCAAAACACTGTGCGGGTTCAAGAGAGAGTGATGTGTGTGTGAGAAACGCATTCAGTGAAAACAATTGCATTTATCCCAGAGTAAGTCATCTCTCCACATTTCCACTTTTCACCATAATGTCCGTTTCAAAGAGACGGCATTAGGACAGAGCCGCGGCCCAACGGGAGCGTGCCGCGGTGCGTTCAAGGACCTCAGTAGAAAATCGGCCTTTTTCTGTGTCAGGCCCAATGCAAAAACTCCCTTCTTATGGAAAGGTTTGGCAGCGGAGTAGGCCACCAGAGAATACTACAGCTTCTTAGCTTTGGCTCCACAGCTGCTGGCATGTCCCCTGAACACAGTTTTGTGGGGAATGGAAGCCCCACAAAAGCTGTGTACTGACAGAGTAGAGGGGCAGGACACTGACTGGGTTACTCACTCAAGCTTTGCAGCGTCCCTCCTCCGTTCAGAGGCATGAGAGAGGCAAATCTGTCATCCCAGGAGGAGATAGGTTTCCTCTCGGCATGTACACTCTCAAGTCAGAGAGAAGGGGCACTATTCCCTGTACTTCCTGGTTCCCAAGAAGACAGGAGAATTCAGGCCCATTCTGGATCTTCAAATGCCTGCACCAGCACATTGCATGCAAGAAGTTCCATATGTTAACTATGAAACAGTTACTGGGACTGGTGCAGCCAGGCGATTGGTTCACAACCATCGACCTGAAGAACGCTTACTTTCATGGCGAAATTGCTCCAAAACACAGAAAGTATTTGCGTTTTGCCTTCCAGGGGGTAGCCTACGAGTACAACAGACTGACCTTCGGCTACTCCCTATCCCCACGCATGCTACGGCGCAGCAACCGCTGCGGGACCATGACATGAGGGTGTTCTTTTATCTGGGCGACCTCATAGTCATGGCCAGGTCCAGGGAATGGGCAATGTTTCACACAGCCCAATTGATCCTACACCTAACCAAGTTGGGTTGAAAAAGAGTTGCGGTCAATTGGAAGAAGATCTCCCCCATACCTCACCAGCAGGTAGAATATCTGGGGGTGATGCTTGATGCAGGCAGACTACGTGCCACCCTGACAGAAAGCAGCAGGCATCCCTGCTGCGGGCAGTCTGCAGGCTGTGTCAGGGGGCGACGGTGACAGCTTTGATCATCATGCAGACTTTGGGTCTCATGACGGCTGCTCACTCCGTAGTGCCACTCGGACTTCTGCATGCACGTCGCATACAGAGGTGGCTTACCTGCCTTCGTTTAGATCTTAAGACACAAACGACGTCTGGTGATCATCCCCCCCTCAGTAGAGCGCAAACTCCGATTCTGGGGGTCCCCAGAGAATCTGCGGAGGGGAGCTCCACTGGGGCAAGTGACCTCCTATATCACAGTCTTTACAGACGCTTCAGTGACAGGATGGGGGGGGACGTGCCTAGAGAGAGCTGTAGGTGGTTGCTGGCCTCTGACAGAGGCTCGGCACAGCAACCTCCTAGAGCTGCAAGCAGTGATGCTGGTCCTACAGCACTTCAAACCCTTAATACAGGGCAAACATGTGCTAGTGAGTAGCGACAACCGCACCACAGTGGCGTACATCAACAGGCAAGGCGGAGTCCGCTCAATAGCCTTGTTGACCGCGGCAGAGAACCTGTGGTTGTGGGTTTCACAGATTGTGTTGTCTCTAAGGGCCCTGCACATCCCGGGACGGGAGAACGGGGGGGCCGACCTCATGTCAAGAGGCGGACCCCTGCCAGACGAGTGGAGGCTTCACCCGGAGGTGGTGAAGCAGTTCTGGACTCAGTTCGGGAGAGCAGAGGTTCGCCAATCGGCGCAACAGCCACTGTGCCCTGTGGTTCTCCCTGGCCCGGTGGGACAATCCGCCCTTGGGGGTGGACGCATTTGCACACGAGCCATGGCCAAGGAAGCTGCTTTACGCCTTTCCACTGCTGCACCTTATCCCCCCCCTTCTGGATAGGGTGAGGCGGGGAGCAGCTGTCAGTCATCCTAGTGGCCCCAGATCGCCGCCTGGCACCGTAGTACGCGTGGTAACACAGATGATGGTGGGCCAGCCCTGGGCTATTCCTCAGGTCTGGGGAGCGCTGTCTCAGGAAGCAGAGGCAATAGGGGCGTTTGCCACTCTGGGCCAACCCCTCCAGGCTTGGCTCCTGAGAGGGACAGGCTGAGACAGGTGGGGCTGTCTGACAACGTTATTCAGACTATCCAAGCAGCAGGAGCAGAATCCACCACAGCCTGTTGCAGGCCAAAGTGGGCGGGATTCCGGCGATGGTGTGAAGGAAGGAGTCTAGAGCCTCTGTCATGCACGCTGGGCTCTATTCTTACCTAATTACAGATACTGGTGGACGGGGCTGGCTCATTCCATAATTAAGGTGTATGCAGCAGCCATTTCGTCCTGCCATGAGGGATTTGGAGGCAGGTCAGCCTTCAGTCAGCCGCTTATGGCGTGGTTTTTGCAGTCAGGAGGCAGCGCCCAGTAGTGCACGCCTCCGCCCCACAGTGGGACCTGCCGTTGGTGCTCGAGGCTCTGGTCACAGAACCATTTGAGCCCCTGGAGCTCTCCTCCCTGAAAGCACTGTCGTGGAAGACAGCATTGCTACTTGCCTTGACTTCGGCCAAAAGAGTGTCCGAGCTGACCGCTCTGTCGGTGCACCCAAGCTGCCTTTTGATCCGGGGTGACAGTAGCGGGGCGACACTCAGACCGAACCCCTCCTTTACTCCTAAGAGCCTAAGGAGTTCGTTCAGGTCAAGGGCTATTCAGTTAGGTGGCTTTAATCTTCCACCCCATATTGAGGCCAGGGAGGCTAAATTGCACCTCCTCTGCCCAGTGCGTGCGCTAGCATGTTATGTAGAGCGCACGGCTGCCATTAGACGCACTGAACAGCTGTTTGTGTGCTTTGGGGATGGTGTGGCTAGAAAAGCTCTCTCCAAGAAGCGCCTAACAGGATGGCTATGTGGGTGCATTACACATGCTTATGGACGGGCGGGGAGAGCCCTCCCCACTGGGGTCCGTGCGCATTCTACACGGGCTGTGTCAAACAGCCTTATTCAGCAGCGTGAGTGTAGAAGATATATGCACGTCGGCGTCTTGGTCTACGCCAGGCTCCTTCATAAAATGTTATCTCCTGGACATGTCTGGCTCCTTCTCGTCGTCTGTGCTTGCCGAGGCAACGCATGACTGGTGAGAGGGGGGGTGGCTGTGGGTCAGCAGGTGTCTGACCCCCCCCTGGACATAAAGCACTCGTGTTTTCCCATGCTCCTGAGGGACTCGGGAGACATGGTGCGCAATCAGCCCCATACAGGGCTGGAGGCAGGCTGGGAGAGCCTTCCTCACTATTGTCCATGCCCACTCTACACGGAGCGTGTGTGAGTGTGGGGGACGTGGTGCACTTATGTTTTCCCATGCTCCTGAGGGACCTGGGGAACATGGTGCGCGGTAGGCTCCAGACGGAGTCTCCGCACAGATCTTTTCCATGCACACTCTACACGAGGTAAGCGTGTGTGAGTGTGCCTTATCCAAATTGCGGCCCCAACTTCTCTACGGTTACAACCGGATGGGAGGAAGTGGGGATGCAATGGATGTTAGCCAAAAGCCGGTCAGGGACGGTGTGGTGGGTCGATGTTGTTGGATGACAGGGCGTGTATACATCGGGGCTCCGCCCACTGTACCCATAGAGTCCAGTAGAGGGCGGAACCTGTGTGAAATATAACAGGGGGTTACGTATTGTAACCCTAGTTATATAAGCACAGGCGGAGCCCTCTACCTGGGGGCCCTGTCTTTCCTAGTCCGCTCGCTGAAGAGTGTATAGGATAGTGGGCGGCGGGTGTAGCCGCCTTTATATACTGTGGGCCTGCACGCGCATTCAGGTAGGCTCGCCCCGATTGGCCGGCTACGTTTACGTAAACTCAGTAGGTGAAAGCACGCACAGCATGATAGAGAGTAGTACCCATAGAGTCCAGTAGAGGGCTCCGCCTGTGCTTATATAACTAGGGTTACAATACGTAACCCCCTGTTATGCTGGCCCGGGGTGTCTAAATAGTGCGTCCGGGCCAGCGGGCCATTTATAATGTCGAGCCCTGAATTGGTCCAGTTTGGCGTTCAGAGGCGACTGGCATCTTGTGTGAAATCTGGCCTCTATTGATGGTATCAAAATGGCAGAAAATGTGACGATCATGTTGTGAATGTGCATTGTGGGTCGGCAATGGAATATAATAAGTTTGGTGCTTATTCAAAACAGCTCTGCAATTATAACTATAGCTCTATGTTTGAACCCTTCTATACCTAAACTTCATCAAATGTGACAGGAGTATAACTATAAGAAAACATTATTTGTAATTGATTCAAATAAAATGTATTGTTGCTTCCTATTATTGTCATCCATAGTATCTGTATTTGTAATAGTATTGAGAGAAATAAGGGAAAACCAAATGGTCTGAAATAGTTGTGTGCAGGTAACACTCGTCTCACTAAAGATGGTGACTTACAGGAATACAATATTCTAACATTGTTGTCCATATGTATCTTTGTATTATAATGTAAGCATTTGATTTGATTCAGTGTTTATTTATTGTTTAATTGTTTTGGTATAAAAAGTACAAGATTTGCCTACAAAATCTAGTGGAGTTAAAGTAAAGAGTAGCATTATTTGAAAATACTCCTGGTTTTTGGATAAGGTACAGTACTTGAGTAAATGTGCTTAGTAACATTCCAAGATCAACATTTGTAACTTTCAATACCAACTTCCTGACTGGTTTATGCTCCATAGCTCCATTTTGTAACACAAGCTTTCTGTTCCGCATATGAACTAGATAATGAACAGACCATAACACCATCAGGGTTGTTTTTCTCAGAATTATAGTCTCCTCATGAGTAAACATTGTTGACATGCCTCTTGATTTCTTGGTTTCATTTGACTAGGATGCAAGGATGAAAAAAGATATTGGCTAATACAAAACAAAATGTAACATTTTACAAGTCATTTTCTAATAAATACATTAAAAGAATACTTTGAATCAGTGCTATGAATCTATAATATCCAGTGGACATTTTTCCAGGGTATTCATCCGTAAAAGTGGCTGTGAATTAAGCCCCCATCTCTTCATCGAGGTGAATAATGGTTAGGAGAATAAAGCTTTGTTTTGCGTGTTTATGATTTGTTTGTTTTTCATAATTTGCATTATGTACGACGGCGCTGATTCCCTCTGTCTCATGTCGAAACATCTCAAGTATGCCCCTGGTATGCAAAGGAACACAGAGACAGGGCTCTGTGCCAAAACTGAGACCTATCACATGCCTGTGTGTGTGAAATGTATTCAGACTTAACCATGGGAATTGTATCGTAATGAATCGTAATGAAATTAACAGACGTGGGCACATTTAATAATTAATTCTTACAAGGGAAGTAACAAATTGCTGTGTGTGTGTGTGCGTGCGTGCGTGCGTGCGTGCGTGTGTGCATGTGTGTGTGTGCGTGTGTGTGTGTGTGTGTGTGTAATCATGTGTATGTTAGAAGTATGAATAAAGGCAGAGCCACTTTGGAATCAGGCCTGGGGCATCCATTGGCATCACTCACTATGTATTACTGATGCTCTCTCCCTCCCATCTGTCAAGAGCTTTACTAAAAAGTAGAGAATCCCCAATCAATGTCATTTTGCATCAGATACCAACAGAGTGGTTCAAGAATGAGTTCTAAAATGTGTTGTTTTTTTGTGTGTTAGTAAGCCTGAAGTAAGATATTTGGTATGACACAAGCTTACGAGATAAGCCCTGAGCCTGTTTTTCAGGTCTCAGGCTTGAAAATGACATTCCCAGAACAAATTACCATTATCTTCCCTTCTCAAAGGGTTAAATTAATAATCTTTTTCCTCAAAGTAATGATAAACCTGTGAGTTGGATGTAGAAAAGTCAGAATCAATATAGATGTTTTTTATTTTAAAGACAATTCAGATTGAACATAGTAAATTATAGTGTCCATCCAAAAAATATTGTTTACTTATAGTGAAAACTACCCTTGGATGATGGTAAGGTAGACTAAAAGCTTTAGGAATCCAAAGTACAACATATAATAAGTACCCTGTATCAAGATTGATGTAAAACAAGTGACATTTGACCTTTTTAGAGATATTTAGCAAAATAAACTCCACCTCTGAGGTGATTTGGGTGGAAATGGGGGTTTTACCGTTTCTCTGGAACCCATTGGTCGATTTTGGTGAATGACATCTCTTTCTGACCATTAGAGCCAATAGAATCGAAGGGGAATTTCCACATACACACAAATGGTAACAAAAAGAAGGTGGGGGCTTTGCGCATGCAGGTTTGCATCAGAGTGAACCTATCTCTCGCTCTGACATCTGGAAACGGAAAAGCAGGTTTATTGCTTATGGATTATCCGAAATCATTTCAAAGGGACACAGACACATTGGCTTAACCTATGGATTAACTTCAGCAGCGTTTTTATTGTTTTAATGCCATTGAAGACCACTTTTGACCAGACAACGACCAAGGTGAGCCATGTTGCCGTTTTTAGCTTTCTAGTGCCACATATTTTGATGTCTGTTCTTGTTCATATCTTCGCGAGTTCTTATCATGGAGTGATGATGTATGTACCCATCGATTCTGTGTCATCTCACGATCAGATCGATGGGTTGGACGTGCAGCTACGATAAGTAATAAGGGTGTTATGAGTGAATTTCTGTGCAACACGCTGTTAGCATTTTTTGCACGTGGCTAATTCATAGGCTCAGCGCCAGCTTTGTGTATTAAAAAAAAATATATATCAGTTAGCTGAGTTTCTTCCCGTTACATGGATATAAAACATTCATAGTTTATTGAATATTAAGATGCCCTCAGATGCTGTTTCCTGCAGATGACGCGTTTTTCCCCCCGGTATCGGGGGTGCGATATAGAAGAGGTTAAATGTGTTTTTGGACATAAAATAAAGTGAAAAAATACTGCACTCTCAATGTCTGAAGCTTATGTGTAGCTTAAAAAATGACGGTAGCTAACAAGTGCCTCATGAGACTACTACACTTCACAGTGTTTCCCCTAGGTTTACTGCTTTGGGGGGGGTGCTGCCTGAGCGGGGGGGGGGGGGGGGTTATATGGGATATATTTTTTTGTTATCCTCTGGAGCAGAGAGAGGAGCTGTGGATTATTCTTATTGATTAATGTATCAGTGTTTCTTACGGCCCGTACACACAGCAGCTTTTGCCGATTTGTCCACCGCTTCCAGCGCGTCTCCGCCCATTGACTTTGAATGGGGATGACGTCACTTTCCCTCGCTTGTCGCCGAACTGCATTGTGGGGGGGCGAGGCGAAGATTTCCAGGATTTCCAGGATGTTCAGGATTCCAAAGTTGAACAATGTTCAACTTTTGAGGCTGAGCTGGAAGCGACAGCCAATCAGATCCGTTTATGCAAATATGACAGTTCAAGCGCTAGCCAATCAAACCGCGTGCAAGCTGGGAGAGCCAGACCGCAGTTCATTCTATATTCCTAACAAAAATGGAGGAGAAGTTAGTTATTGCGGTAGCAAATCACCCGGTTCTTTATGACCAGTCCCTATTTACTTACCGGGATACAAACCGGAGGAACCAGGCATGGAGGCAGGTGGCAGAGACAGTGGGTGAAACTGGTAGGTTTTCGCTTGTTTGGGGATTTTATATCCAGTTTACTTCGTTGCTAGTTTACTTCGTTGCTAGCAAGCATAGACAGTATCATTAGCCAGCATGGAATGTAGCATAAAATAGCACCATAGACATTAATCTCATAAATGTTTAAATTAATAGTGGAGAAGAACCGGGGTTTTGTGCTTTGTATGTCGGGGACGGGAGATTCATGTGATTGGTTGTTGGTCGCGAAATCCCCAAGCTTTCAGACACGCCCAGCTCCAAGATTTTCAAGATTTTTGAAAAGCTGCTGTGTGGACGTACCGTTAGGCTCATAAACACTAAACTCACAACTTAAAATGAAAGTGTTTAGTTTATTTAATAAAAGAGCACATGTTCAATGTGAAAAGTGACAGTAGATATAGATTAGTTGCAATTTGGTGCTATATATATATATATATATATAAAATAAAAATAAAAATAATTATAATTATTTATTTTTTAAACATCTTGAATTTCAGGGGGGGCACCGGGCTCCGTTGGCGGGGCGCAGCGCCCCTCCAAGACAATGGTAGGGGAAACACTGCTTCATCACGGTAAACATTAGCCGTGTTTGCCGTGGTTTAGCTTTAGCTAAGCAGTGGTAACGTGAGGTTGTGCAACCGTGATGTAGTTATTGCATAGCCTAACATTAGCTTTGTTGATTCTAGCAATAGCATCTACGCTTCATCTATTATAAAAGTGTTGTCGATATGTTGAGATTTTGCTGTTGAGCAAAACGAGTAACTATCATAAATGACTGCTTGCCACAAAGATTATTTTCCGGAATATTTTAAAATCCAATGGAAAAATCATATTGCTTTTTGTAGCGGTTGCTATGCTAACTTCTTGGTTGGCCTTTAATAATTAATCGACACTGCACAACTCTATTGCCGTCTCGCCGTCTCAGCCAACACCGATTGTTTAAGTGTTATGGTTTTTATTATTCTGTATTAGCTGTCAACGACAATGGTTATTTGCACAGTAACACATTTCAATTTCATAGGAAAACATATATATATGTTTTATATATATTTGCTTTGCTTCATTTTGTATTTTAAGCTGCTCAGAACTAGTGCTTAGTCTAAAATAGTAGGCATATTGCTGTTTAAATATCACTTTTTAATAACTAGATAGTTGTCAGTTATGTTATTTAACAAAGCAGGATTCTGCTGCCCAACGGTTGCTAACAGCAACAATTAACTAGCTATTCAAAATGTAGCATTTTTAGGGGGAAAATTGGCTGCGTCCACTAGACAAATCAATAGTTTACTCGAAAAATAATTGCAAAAAGCATATGTTGTTGATTTCTTAACTGCAGATATGCGACTAACAGCATCAATGCCTATCTCCTGATCAAATATTTCCTCTGAACTTCGCCCAATAGCAAACGGCGGCCGATCAATCTTGGCCCTTCTACTGAAGAACTGAAACTGAAGGTCTGTGTATCTGTTGTTCACTCTCTCTGAGTCTTTTTATCTGTCTCTCTATTGGCATCATTATAACCCAAATGAAGAGGCTTGCTGGCAAATTCAAACCACTGCCATATTCCCATTAGCAAGCAGTCATACACACACATCACACACAGTAGGGGTACTAAGGGAATTGGCTGTGAAGCTTCTCCCAGTTTGCTCACTGTGAACTGAATTGAGCAATACAAACAGGATTTAAATGGTTCAGGCTGGTGTGTGTGTGTGTGTGTGTGTGTGTGTGTGTGTGTGTGTGTGTGTGTGTGTGTGGTCTAGCATTACTATACTTGTGGGGACCTACATCTGTTACATAGTCACGTGTGGGGACTGGCTTCCCTTATGGGGACAAATTGGAAGTCCCCATGAGGGGAATCATTAATTTTAGGTTGAAGACTTGGTTAGGTTTAGGATTAGGGTTAGGGTAAGGTTAAGGGTAAGGGTAAGGGTTAGGGTGTGTGTGTGTGTGTGTGTGTGTGTGTGTGTGTGTGTGTGTGTGTGTGTGTGTGTGTGTGTGTGTGTGTGTGTGTGTGTGTGTGTGTGTGTGTGTGTGTGTGTGTGCTTGTGCTTAATGTCTTTGGAATTGAGATAAATGTGACATTTTAGTGTTCTTCATGACAGACCCATCAGTAAATCACATGAGAGAAACAAATGAGAGATTTCCACAGAGAGAAATGGGGAATGAGAAAATAGGAGGGAGACGACAAAGTTATTTGGCTAAGGCAAATTAAGCATTAAACACATGTTACTAGCCAGCTTTTTGTTTTAAATACTACTTCTGACTAGATAAACCAGCACAACCAATCTCCAGTTGCAATGCCAGCGTAATAAAATGGGAGAAATATCAGATATTCAAAGAAAAACTGAAAATAATCAGAAACAACAAGAGCAAATCAAATGATTGATTGATTTTAACTATCAGAATGAATGTCATCGACAACAAAGTGTCAAAGAAAAAAGCATGTTGTCTAATAACAACGCAGAAGGAAGTGTCTAGATGAGAAGACTGAAATGTATCTGTCTTTGAATGTAAGTAGAGCCAAGAAGTGATTAGCTGTTTCCAACAGCTAGCATAAATAAAAGTAATCTGAGGTTGTGCGCGCCTGTTTAACAAAAAAACATCAGATGTGCAGCTAGTCTCTTAAATGTTCATTCCTACGCCGAATACACCCAAATCTATATCAGCACCTGTCTATCGACTCAGCTTCCTCCTCTGTCACGAGCCAATTGCTTTCGCGACATTAAAACCTGGATGTCTGCTAACCTCCTCAAACTCAACTGCAACAAGATCGAGCTCTTTGGCCCCCAAAGCACTACTCCAGAAGGTTGGAGATCTCCTCCTAGTTGTTGATGGATGCACCATCCACCCTTTCCCTGAGGCCCCGCAACATGGGTGCTATTCTGGACTCCACCCTCTCTTTCAACTCCCACATCCGGTCCATTACAAAATCCGCCCTCTTCCACATAAAAAAAACCACATCAAGACTACGGCCCTCCCTCTGTGACTCGGTAGCAGAAACTCTTACTCACGCCTTCATCACCTCCTGTCTGGACTTCTGCAATGGAGTATGTTCTGCCCTGATCCATCTCCAGTACGTGCAGAACATTGATGCTAGGGTTCTCACCCACACCAAGCCCTGGCAGCACATCACCCCTACCCTCCATCGTCTCCCAGTCAAGTCCTGCATCCTCTACAAACTCCTCCTCCCCTACAAATCTCTCCATGACTAGCCCCTTCATACCTCACGGACCTCCTGCACACCTACGCCTCCTCCCGACAGCTGAGGTCCTCTGATACAGGTCCCCCGCACCAAACTAAAAACCTTTGGCAACAGAGCTTTCAGCGTCGCAGCCCCCATCCTCTGGAACTCCCTCTCCCTTGAAATCAGGACGGCTGACTCTGTGGACATTTTAAGAAAAGCACTCAAAACACATCTGGTTGTTTCAGCCTCAGTTGACTCCCTCCTCAACATTTTTGTGACCAGCCTTTGTTTATTTCTGGTTTGAATCTTCTTATTTTCTCGTCCCTGTTGTGTGACTGTTTTCCTTTTCATCCCCCAGATGGCCCCTCGTCCTAGTGTTAAGCATCCTTGGGTTTCTTGAAACGCGCTATATAAATCCAAATTATTATTATTATTATTAATATTAAAAATATTAAAATGTGACGTTGTGCTAGCCCAGACTCTAAAAATAAAAATAAATGGACATTGTACTAGCATAGCATCTACAAAATAAATAACAAACTGACAATGTGTTAGCTTAGCATTATATATTGGAATTTGTGCTAGCCTTTAAAAATAAATGTGACGTTGCACTAGCCTAGCATCTTAAGATACAAATAAAACACTTTACGTTGAGCTAGCCTAGCTTCAGGTAGAAAACAAATCTGCAGTGGTTTTACAGGTTGTTACTTTGACCAGCTTTACACTGTATCTTCTTATCAAACTCTTAGCAAGCACTATTTCCAAAATGTCAAAATATTTACTCGCCTTTTTTTCCTTGCTTGTAAATGTGCTTTTGACAAAGGTTGTCTTGCAGTATTCTAGCTTTAAACATGTATATGTCCCTCTCCTATAGCCATATGTTTTGTTTCTTCTGGCCTCTCAAGGTCCTTCCTCTTCTTTTTCTGGTGTTGTTCCTGCTGTCCTTCTCCCCCTTCCTCTCTCCACACTGTACCATGTGTGTCCTCTCCTCTTCTTCCTAGTGATGTAGCATGTAGCACACTAACAGCTTCTAATTCCACCTCTCCCCTTCTTCCATCCCATGTGACTATTCCACCACATCTCTTTTACTCCATCCCTTCTTTCCTCCTCTCACCTCAATATGACTTTCTTGTGTTTCCTTTCCTCTTGACACCCCCCCCCCGCTCCCCTGTGACTTAACAAGCTCCTTTTTTCTCTCTTTCACACTTTCTGTTCCCTCTTTTCACCTTGTTGTTCAATGTCCTTTTGTCCATCTATTTTCTCCTCTCAATTATCCTGTCTGGATAGCATCTGGCTGTGTGTGTGTGTGTGTGTGTGTGTGTGTGTGTGTGTGGTGTTGTGTGTGTGTGTGTGTGTGTGTGTGTGTGTGTGTGTGTGTGTGTGTGTGTGTGTGGGGGAACAGCTGCTAACCGATAGCGTGGACCTTTGCTGTGTCACCCTGGGCTCAGGTGAAACATGGCCACATGTTGGAGAATCGGCACCTTTTTATCAGAAATAAAGATCATGACACGCATATTCATTTGAAAAAATTGGTTAAGGATTCACATGTTTGTCTCTAACTCAAATTGAATCAAAAGTTCTTCATATAAACACATACAGAGGTGTGACGATTAAACGACGCCAACAGAAGAATACTTGCCTTTGAATATTTCAAATAGTTGAATGACAGCGCTGTATGTTATAGATGATAGATGATTTTAAAATCAAAGGGATTGGTTTATGAGCAGGGCGAAAGAGCATCCAAAATTCTTGCCCACCAATTGCGGCGCTCAGAGAGCTCACGACTAATAGCTCAAATGAGAAATGAATCTGGCCATCTGACCCATGATTCTGGTGGAATCAACAAAACATTTCAGAACTTCTAGACTTTACGAATCTGAATCCTGTATGAACGAAAAACTGCACGATACATTTTTTGAAGGCATTTATTTTCCCACATTAAGCGATGGTGCTAGGAAGCAGCTCGATGAACAAATTACTGCATCTGAAATTGAAGAAGCTATAAAAACAATGCAAGCGGGCAAATCTCCTGGGCCAGATGGCTTCGCGGTTGAATTTTATAGAACCTTTAGCAAAAGTCTTACTCCTGTTTTAAAAGAAATGTATGATGAATCCTTAATATCGAGTTATTTACCTCCAACCTTAAATTAAGCTACAATATCCTTACTATTAAAACCAAATAAAGACCCATTAGAACCTTCGTCATACCGCCCAATCTCTTTATTGAATGTTGATTTGAAAATATTATCCAAATGCCTTGCTAGACGGTTGGAAAAACAGTTGCCAATAATGTTGCAGGATCAAACTGGGTTTAAAGGGAGGCACGTTTTTTTTAATATACGCAGACTGTTTCAAATCTTATACACTCCCCCCTCATCTCAACCTGAGATAGTCTTATCCCTTGATGCCGAAAAAGCCTTTGACTGGGTAGAATGGGATTATTTACGTTATACCCTTGCTACATTTGGATTAGGTGAACACTATATCATGGATAAAACTATTATATTCATCTCCGATGGCACAAGTACAAACCAACAAAGAGAAATCTAATGATTTCCCACTTCACCGCGGTACAAGGCAGGGCTGCCTCCTATCTCGCCCTCCTATTTGCAGTAGCTGAGGCACATTTTAAAGGAGTGTTTAGAGCTGGAGAGGAACATACACTTTCCTTATACGCAGATGATCTCCTGCTCTACATTTCTGATCCCCTAGGATCGCTGCCATAATGTCTTCAGTATACTCAACTGCTTCGGAAAAATGTCAGGCTATAAATTAAACCTTCAGAAAAGTGAGTTGCTTCCTACTGTATAAATAAAATAGCTAAAACTCTTCCTTTTCAAAAAGTCAGTCTGTGACAAACATCTGAGTATCACTTATTTAGGGGTAAAAATTCCACAATTACATAATAAACTCTTTGACCTGAATTTGACTAACCTTTTGGAAACAGTTAAGAAGGATTTAAAGAGGTGGAATACACTACCCCTCTCCTTGGCTGGCCGAATCAATGCCGTTAAGATGAATGTTTTGCCGAAATGTCTTTATTTGTTTCAATGTGAGCCAGTATTAAGAAGTATATAAGAAGACAATTCTTTGTAGCCCTTGACAAATCTATCTCAACATTTATTTGGAATAATAAACCTTCAAGAATTTGTAAGGCTTTTTTGCAAAGGCCAAAACAATCAGGAGGAATGGCTTTACCTAACTTTGAGTATTACTACTGGGCAGCTAATATTCATAGCATGTTATTTTGAAAAATGCCGTTAAACAACGAACAACCATCCTGGTTGGCTGCTGAAGCCTCATTTTGTAAACAATCTTCACTACCTGCTCTCTTGACATGCCCCACAACTGTGGATCTCTCTGTATCTAAAAATAACCCAACACTTGGACATTCTCTTAGGATCTGGGTACAAAATGCATTTTGTATGTCTTTTATACATAAATATGTGTCCCCGGTGGGTCAGGGATCTCACGCAGCGTCTGAAAATAAAACCCTCTCTTTTCCTCCGTACCCAAATCTCTAAAAACGGGGGTACAACAGAGCTGTCCTTTATTAGTATATAAGTGCTTTGTTAGTAATTCTTTGTTAGTAATTATATCGCTCGAAGTGGAGTCGAAAGAGATGAGTTTTCAGTCTGCGCCGGAAGATGTGTAGGCTTTCTGCCGACCTGATTTCAATGGAGAGCTCATTCCACCATTTTGGAGCCAGGATAGCAAACCCATGTGTTTAACACACCGTCTTATTTGACTTTCTCAGGACTTAAAACAGTTTTTTTGGGGGCATCTTGTTCAGCAAAACGCCTCACAAACTGATTAAGATCTAAAGCTTTAGTGCGTTTTGATTCAATGCTGAGTACAGCCAAACTTGACAGTCTCTTCTCTGTCATTGTAGACCGCAAATACCTCATCCCTTCCTTCTACTTGGGTCCGAATGCTTCTCGTTATGCGGCACGCCATTCAAATGAAATCGCTGCTAATCACATTTCCTCGCTCGCGCCAGGGCCAGGGGAGGGGTTACAAGGCTCGTGTCTTGTGCTGCATTCACTTGCACTCGGACATTAGGGATTTTCTCTTATAAATGTCCGATGAGCCACAACTTTTATTTCAAAACAAAGCTGCCAACTGGGGTGGCAGCTGGGGTGGCAAGGCTATTTTTGGGGTGGTACTTGCCGGTACTTGCTTTTGATCAAAGTCAATGCGGAAAACCCGCACTCACACAGGTAGGCGGTGAAGGGAATGAGCACTTTTACAGCCTTTTTGGCGAGGTGGGGGAACTCGGTCTCCACAGACAGCCAAAAGTGTGCAAGTGACGTTTTCTGCCAGACGCTGTCTCCTCTCTCACTTTAGGTAACTTCACTAAAAATCGATCCATGTTGCCGCTCGCATAAAGTTAGCTGAAGTTAACTAGCTAGATTGTTAGAAACAGACTAACTGTTTCTCGTTATTTTTTTCTCACGCTGCGCTCCTCTGAAGCTGAGCAATCTCGAACGAGGCGTTCTGGGGCAGCATAGACAGGTCTTTTCTGTGTTAGAGTTTTACTCGCTACAGGGTGTACTTTGAGGGTTTGTGACTTTGCAAACCGTTTACATGCATAAAAACCTTCATAACACACAAGGGGACGGGTAATAACCGGAAAAGCATGACATGGGACTTTAAGAAGCCCTGAGATACAGTTTAGTGAAAAAGAAAACCGGGCTTAACAGGTAAAGGACAGAAAAAACGTTGTCTCTATAGGCAACTACACATCAGCGTTGACAAATATGACATGCGGGGTTCCTCAAGGCTCCATCTTAGGACCTCTGCTCACATCAGTCCAGTTCTGAAGTCTTTACACTGGCTTCCAGTCTACCAAATAATTGATTTGTGCTATTGCTGGTTTTTAAAACACTAAATGGTTTAGAACCAAATTATATTAACGATCTCCTGCAAAAGTATGAATCATCCAGGAGTCTCAGGTCTTCTGGGATGGGTCTGCTCTCTGCTACAAGAGTCAGAACTAAACATGGAGAAGCAGCATTTAGTTGTTATGCCCCGATCATCTCTAGAACAAACTCCCTGAATCCTGCAGGTCAGCTGCAACTGTTAATACTTTTAAATCGAGATTAAAACGTATCTTTTTTACGCTGCATTTGGATGAGTTGTTCAAATTCAAACTGCAGTATGGCTTTTATCCATGTATTTTATACCTGTTATGTTTATTTTATTATCTTTGCTTTTTAAATGCCTGTTTTTAAATGCCTTTGTATAATGTGCTTCCACTGTATTTATTCTTAAATGTCTTTTATTTTGTAGAGCACTTTGGGTTGCCGTGTGCTGAAAGGTGCTGTATAAATAAACTTGCCTTGCCTTGCGTTCTGAAATAATAGCCTTATCTACAGTAGTTCTAACTAAAACAAGTCATTGATGTATGTTGTATATACACATTTGTGCTATGCTATACAATAAATATGATATATAGGTTTCGATATATTGGGTGGGAGACAGTTTAGGTGGTTCAGGGCACCTGGCAATGACGCGACCAGGCCGCCTCCCTAGGGAATTGTCCCAGGCTCTGAGGGGGGCCGGGCCAGTCAGAGGACCAAGTGGAGGGATTATTTCTCCACAACGGCCTTGGAGCGACTTGAAAGCCCCCAGTCAGAGCTGGTTTATGTGTCCAGGGAACCGGAAGATGGGGGAACCGGAAGATTGGGGACCCCTCTGCTTGAACTGCTTCTTCTGCAACCCTACACTGGATAAGCGGTTGAAGATGGATAAATGGATGGAGGCAGTAGTGTAATATGTAATGTTTTTTCCTACTGGATTAACTGAATCTGATTCCTAATGAACAAAAGATTTTTTTTAAATAATTTGGAACCTCTTTGGGTTTTTTTCCTTTATAAATGTGAACAGAGAGCAAGCTGCTTCCCAATCCATCATTGTTGAATGCAAAGCTTACTCTGGGTAAATATAAACCTCTTTACAGTACAGTAGAGCCCGCCCTCTCATGCAACTGACATCCAGCTTTGGAGCTGATGATTGAGGGATGACATGGATGAAGTAGATTAGGAAACCTGATAACAAACCTCTCACAGGGTCTACTCTTAGGCACTCTCACTTTACCTTCCTACCTTTCTCTCTCTTCCCATGGACTGTTGCATAAATGATGAAACTCCAACTCAAGTATTTAGTTTCCTTTACTTATGTCCAGTCTGTGTTATCAATCAATCAATGTTTATTTATATAGTTTGCTCCCACTTTTTTCTCATTTATTTTTCTCTGTCTTCCTCGTGGTAATAGCTACAGGACTACAGTTTTTCTCATTTCATAGCCAGGGTAAAACAACCCCTGTTTACTTGAATAAAGGTGTTACTTGCACAGTAGTTAGAGATAATACACCTTTTGTATCCTTTCAGTTCCAAAGCATTCCTTATTTAAGTTTGATACCTCATTCACACCAACGGTGTTTCAGGGCCGGTTCAGAGCTGGAGCTTGAAAAGCACCGGGTTTTCCTGTTCACACCGCAGTGGGTCAGCCTCTTAGCTCCGGAATCCGGTTTGTTTCAAGCACCAAAAAATGTTCCGGCTAGAGCAAAAGCACTGCATACGTCACGCATACGTCACGCTTATGTCGAGGCTGGGGCAGGGAGAATTGAAATCGTCGTTGACGTTGATGATTACGATTGTAAAGCAGTTTCTAATGTAGCATGTAACGACTGTAAAGTTGGTAGTAAAGTCGTCCCATTTCTTCCATTTCGTTTCGACAGAGCAAAACCAAAACGAGTAGCGCTTCAACACAATCGGCCATTGTTGTTGTTGTCGGTGTGAGCTGTGAGGGGTTTCCGCGCGGTTTGGCTTTATGAAGCAGGCACGCAAACAGTTAAGTCATGACGCAAACGATGACGCAATGACGCAGCACCAGTCGGACTCTGGCCGGAGCTAAACCGAAGAACCGGTTCTGAACCTGAAAAGCTCTAGCACTGAGCTTGAACCGGAGTTGGGTTGGTGTGAATGAGGTAATATTAAGGTCAAGGAAACTGCAAATAAACCAGCAAAAGCATAGTCTACTGACAAGCAAGTGAAAATACACACTACGCAGTGTACGCAAATCATGACTTCTTGTCAAATTATTTTTACATATTCCCCACATTTTTACAAGTCCCCTCATTTTGAATAAGGTGAAAGATTGTCACTAATTAATTCACTCATACTGTATGGATTAAAGCAAACTGTTCAAAAAAAAGATCAAAGGATTGTCAGTTACTAGCGTCCCTATAATACATAAAGAAAAGGGTTGCAATTACTAGTTCCCTCATATTGAACAAAGCTAAATATTGTCTGCTGTAACTGGAGTACTACAGCATCACTAGCAAACGAGAGAGGCCCCTTTCATGGATCTGATCAATGTACCTGGGTTTCAAGTAGAGCAGGTGCTGCTCAGCTGCTGGAAGATTGTCACAGGAAAAACACTTTCTTTGCTAAAAAAACGCCTCAAGACATAAAAAGAACCTGGTTTCCAAAGCATCTGGGTAAAAATAAGTAATGCCATGTATTTTGACGTTGAAAGAAGGAGTTGTTTTATTTCTTTATTTCGGTTTATTTAATATGTTCACTCCCTGTGGATTTGTTGACATGGTTTATAAAAGATATCTTGATTAGTTATTTGATTTGATATCTCTAGAGGAACTTCCCTGTCATTATTACTGCTAATACAATATTATACCCTGCTCTCCTTGTCAATTCATCCCTCTCTCTCTCAATTTCTCCCTCTCCTATTCCCTCTCTGTCCTTTTATCTGATGCAGTGAATAATTCATATATATTCTTCAAGGAGGCTCTTTGTTCCCCCCCAGTGTTTTCTTATAAAGCACTTGGGATACTGTGTGTATGTGAGCAGCATCCCGGTGGTTGAACGAAGTTAAACTCATTCCACTTTCACTCAATTTACACACATACCGTAAAAAGGCACGAGGCAACCGACACAGTCACGCTACGTTTCCGGAAACCTCCTCCTGTTCCTGCATTAATCCAGTTTTCTTTGTGATTTGTGTACACACATAAAGAAGAACCCATAGAGTGAATTGTTCATGCTAGTGTGTTTTGTTAGTGTCTCTGTGATTCTTCTTGCCTGTGCTTTTTGTTTGCACATATTGACAAAAAGTGTAGCGTGACTTTTAGCAATTTGTAGAGCATGTCTAAGTGTGTGTGTGAGAGGGCGTTACAAATAACCTGTTTTATCAGTATTCACCACAACACTTGGAAACATTGCCGTGTTTTACGAGTGTGTATCATTGAAAATGAAAGATCATTATAATTTGGCACCTGCTAAACTCTGTCCTGAATATGTATGTGTTATATTTAGGGATGCACGATAATTATCGGCCCGATAATTATCGGTCCGATATTAGGAATTATGACGTCATCCCGATAAACCCGATAACAGTATTAATAGCCCCGATAATATACAATATATTTTTTGGGTAAAAAAAAAGAAAAAATACTGCGGTGTGGGTGAATTGGTATGAGGGGCGCTTGTTTTTCACTCGGCTCCTCCCGTTTTGCCAGTACTGTGGTATTAGTGGTTTAGGAAGAGGGGAGTTCTTCACAAATCCAGCGCTCCCTAACTCATGCCTGGCTGTGACGTAAATGGTGTGCGGCCGTGAAGCCAGGACAGTAAACAAACATGTCGTCGGTGGTATGGGCGTTGGAGCTATGTGCAACTCAAGTCATATGCTCGAACCGGAGCTGCCTGGACGCTGCAATCATGTTGCGCACTATCCGTGCTGAGTGTGCTGACTTTTCGTACAATGTCCCACTGTCTGGCTTTCTGCATAAAGTCAAGTGCTTGGCGCAGTTGTGGCGAAATGTCGCTCCTCTGTTTTCATTTAAACAGCTCCATATCCGTTAGCGCAGCTAGCTAGCACCAGATGCTAACAACAACAATGCACGTAAGGTATCTCTCTCGCTCGCTCGGGCCACACATACACACACCCTCCCGGTCCTCCCAACAGCCAGTCGGTGCCTGCCGGTGAGCGTGGAAGTGTGGTCTGCCACAAGCGGGCGGCAGGAGCGGGGCTGTCAGCATCAGCTTGTAGATGGTATTTTAAATTCGATGCGCTCTGAAACTACGGGGCGGCCAAGGAAAAAAATACACATGCGTTAATCGCGTTAAAATAATTAGTGGCGTAAACATTTTTTTGTTATCGGTCTTGAGAAGCAGGAAGTTATTGGTATCGGTTTCAAAAAACCAATATCGTGCATCCCTAGTTATATTCTGTCTTTCTCTGTTTAACTCAGAAACCAGCTACTTGTTATCGGTTAGCAGCTGTTCCCCCAGAACGACAAGAACCCATTACAACACACACCTGGTCACACACACACACACACACACACACACACACACACACACACACACACACACACACACACACACACACACACACACACACACACACACACACACACACACACACACACACACACACACATACCTTAAAACCTTCATATCAAATCAAAACATCAGCTAGAGTGACAACGAAGCAGAACTAAGATTATTGAGTACATTATTAACTTATTGTTTATCTATTTATTTACTATAAAGCTAATGTTGTTGTCTTACAGTGTCTTGAAAGACAATGTTCCTTTAGTGTTGGTGTGTAACCGTGTGTGGGGAGGCGTGTGGTGCAGGTTCAAACCCCACTGCAGTCAGCATGTCGTTGTGTCCCTGAGACACTTCACCCCAAATTGCTCCTGTGGGGATTGCCCACAGTATTGAGTATGTAAGTCGCTTTGGATAAAAGCGTCTAACAAGTGACTGATTGATTGATTGATTGAAAAGTTTATTAACAGCTTGTATATTGGGTACAGTACAGTACAGCTCAAAACATACAATTGTTAAGGGGATGCAGACCAGAGAAAGACTTTCGTCTTGTTTACATCAGGGTCCCCCATTTCCAATTCATCATGTCATTTAAGACATATAAAACATATTTAACATACAGATGGCTTATTTACAATTTACATACAGGTAGTTTTTTACATACAGATTGCTTATTTACAATTTTCATTTTAGATTTCGTTCTAATACATCCTAACCGGACATTTAAGACATACCAAGTCTACAGATATACAGTTAGTAACAGAGTCTAAAATGCGAGTATATACATAGATGGGGGGGGGAAGCTGTCCATTGAACGACAGGTTGAGATTTGTACCATTACCGGGGCCAGTTTTGCAATGCTCTCCCCCGAAGGTGCTCTTTAAGAGAGTTTTGAAGGTAAGTATAGTTTTACTTTCCTTTACAGTTGTGGGAAGAGCGTTCCACCTTGATGTGGCATAATTGCGAAACGTGTATTCCCCCTTTTTTGTGCCAAATCTGGGTTTCACATGATTTGTGGAGCTCCCTCTGGTGTTATGATCATGGTATTCCTTGACCTTTGGGAATAATTTTGACATGTACATGGGTACCATAGAGGTGTAGTGGATCTTGTAGACCAGGCCCATTGCAAGTAGCTGTACTCTGTGTCGTCTACTCTAAGCCATCCTAGGTTGTCAAAGTGGGCAGAGGTGAGGTGGGTTCTAGATGAAAGGTCAAGCAGTAGTCTGACCAGTTTATTTTGCGATGTTTGAAGTTTTATTTTTAGCGCCTTGGAGGTGCTATGGTACCATGACGTGCAAGCATAGTCATAGTACCCTTGAATGAGTGCTCCTGCCAGAGTTTTCAGGGTGTTTTTGTTTACCAGAGAGGAGATCCGGTATAGGAATCTAGTTCTTTGATTGACTTTTTTTATTACATTGGATGCCATTTTGTCACAGGAGAGGTTTGCCTCAAGAATAGATCCTAGGTATGTAATTTCCTTCTTACTTGTGACAATAATGTCACCCACTGCAACTGAGAAGTCGTCAGATTTGCTGAGATTATGTTTCGAACCGAAGAGAATGGACTCTGTTTTACCCAGGTGTAATGATAATTTATTATCGGCGAGCCAGGTGCAGATTCTGCCGAGCTCGGAGCTGAGGGTTTTTTCAACCTGCAACCTGTTCCTGTCAGAGACCAGCAGGGCTGAGTCGTCCGCGAACAGGAACAAGTTGCAGTCACATGCTGATGACATGTCATTTACATAAATTAGGAACAGTAACGGACCTAATATGCTTCCTTGTGGAACACCACAGCTCACTGGGAGGGGGGGGGGGGACATAGTACCATTTACCTCCACCATCTGTTCTCTCCCCTCCAGGTAGGATTGCATCCAGCTCACCGATAGTTTATCAAAACCAATTGCTTTTAGCTTGTCAATCAGAATGGGGTGATTGACAGTGTCGAAAGCCTTTTGTAGGTCCAGCATCACCATGCCGCAGTACTTGCCCTCGTCCACCTCTTGTTTGATGTGGTCGCTCAAATAAAGAAGGCATGTGTCAGTGGAGTGGGATGTTCTAAAGCCAGATTGAAATTCATAGATTAGTTTCTTTTCCGCGAGGTACTTTTCGACCTGTTCATATACTATTTTTTCCATGACTTTCGAGATGGAGGTAAGTATAGAAACAGGGCGGTAGTTGCCTGGGTCCAATTTGCTGCCCTTTTTGTGCAGGGGGGTTACTCTTGCCATTTTGAAGTCTTTGGGTACTTTCCCCTGTTTTATGGAGAGGTTAATTATGTGAGCTATGACTGGTGAGATGGCGGTTGCTGTGTCTCTGAGGAATTTGGAGGGGATATTGTTAGGTTGGAGGGCGCTCAGTTTAATGAGTACCTCTGCTGTTGTTACCCTTGCTAGACTGAAATCATCTTTGCGTACCCCTAGGTTTTTGTAGTAGGTCATGATGTGATCTACTCCAAAAAGCCCTCAGTGGGAGGGTAATTTATTTACAAGAGTTGTGGCTATGTTTGTGAAAAAAATGTTCAAGTACTTGGCCACATCCAGTTTGTCTGTGATGAGCCTGTTATCTGTCTTTATGTTTAAGTTAGAAAATCTCGTTTTGAGTTTTTTACTGCAGCCAAGCTGGTTATTGAGTAATTTCCAAAGTTCACAGGGTTTATTTTAGTTTTCCTCAGTTTTGACATTGATGAAATTCTTTTTGGCAGTTTTGATCATGGAGCTTACGTCAGTTCTTAGTCTGTTTCTTTCAATTTTGAGTTCAGTCACGTGGGCCTGGAGTTCACTGCTCGTGCTTTTGGAAAGCATTGACTGACTTTTATGAAACTCAGAGCATTTTTTGTCTCTGGTTTTCATGGCGGTCAGTATGCCGGAGTGCATCCACGGCTCAGCGCGATTTTTTACCCTGGTTGTTCTTAGGGGGGCCAAATCATTGAGTATTGCAGAGAATTTGTTTTTGAAACCAAGCCATGTTTCTTCAACTTGTGTACCACTGAGCTCATCTGACCAGTCCAGGCTCTCCAGTTCTAGGTTAAAGGCCTCGCTAGAGTAGTTTTTGAGGTCTCTAGATATGACTGTTTTGTGACAGCCGGCCCTTTGTTTTAGCTTTTTGCGGGTACAGAATATCATATAATGACATGTAATGATTGATTATCTAGCGCAGCTCGATGCACAACACTCAGTATGATGCTTGACATGTAACATGTTTCACATGACTAGGTAGATATATGTTCTCGTCATACCACATGTGGTTATAAAAGGTCTTGTTTTCATATTGGGCTTTTCTTTTTAAATGTGAAGTATATTGTTGCACTGTTGAAGTTGCCTGAGACTCAAAATTGACATTGCCAAAACGACGCGATTGTAGCTGTTCTGCATTTGACAATTATAGCCTTTACATATTTGAATGTTTGGAACATTCATAAACATATAACCAAAACTACAATATCAAACAGGAGTTTAGAACTATAATTTGTCAATAAAAACACATTATATTGAAGACCTGTCCTACTTTTGGAACTACTTCATAGAAAATCTAAAACACTTAAACCCTAACCACCACCCCACTACTGCAATATATAACAATGATAATCAACGCCAATACATATATATGGTTATAGCCAGATGAATGACAACCATACATTGTAACATTCCCTTATGATGTAAATGGTATGGATTCAAATGGGGTGTTACTGGTGTATCAGCCTATAAGAGTCTCTAAGCTTCACCCACCTCGACTCCAGTCAGGATTACTTCCATTTGAAGAGATTTTACTTTTATGTAAAGATGTATCTGTCTTTGATACACTTCACACCGCAGCTGTGTCTCTTTGTATTATTTTGCATTGCTTAAGGCAGAGTACTAAGGGAGAATGGGGCCTCCAGGGGCCTGCAGCGTTATTACACTTGAGGGCCAGTTCACACTTCAAAGTGATATATACAGAGGGGAAAGTAACATGCTTATTTGTATTGCTAATTAATGATATGCATGGCTGAGCGACATCTTACCTGCCAACATTGTTTGTTGCTATTTTCACGCACATTTATCATCATGCCTGTCATTTCCTGCTTCACCAAAGATAATCCCAAAGGCAACAGATCCAAAGTGGTGCGAGTCAAACCATCAAAGACAGAACGGCATCAGCCACATTGGATGAAAATCAAAGAACATTTTAAATAAAACCCTAATTCCCCTTTGATACCGACGTGATAGACAGGACTGGTCAAGGTCCAAATCACAGGCCACAGCAAGAGGCATGAAATATAACAGCACATTGCTGAGCTCTGTGAAGTGTCTTCACATACTGTCAGTGTCAATGTCAGAACACACACATTTACTTTGCATTATTCTATACAGTATTTATTTTATATTTTGTTATCTTGTTCTATTCCATATGTATCTTTTTTTTCTTGCACATTGTATTAGTAGCACCATTGAAGATCGGAAGGTTGTGTGTTCAAGTCCCGCCTGGAACACCACCACTAGTGTGCCCTTCAGTAAGGCACTTAGCCCTCAGTTACTCCAGGGAGAATGTCCCTGTAATTGGTAATTGTGAGTCGCTTTGGATAAAAACTAAGCTAAATGAAATGTAATGTAATAATAATTAAAAATATATATATATTTAATGTTTTCTGCTGTACGAAAACGTACCAAACCGTGACCTAAAAACCGAGGTACGTACCGAACCTAAATGTTTGTGAACTGTTACACCCCTAATGTTTATGTTACCTTAAGTGAAAACAAATATGATAAAGAAAATAGTCATGCACATAGCCATGGTCAGGTGGAACTAACTGTTCTTGTTGAACCATCTGTGTCTGTGTTAGGGCTGCACAATATTGAAAAAAACTGACATTGCGATATATGGTCTATGTGACCATATATGGTCTATATGATATATGGTCTATCTATATGGGATGGTCTTTCCCGGGTCGCCGAGGGTGCTGGCGTTGTTTGTTCGCCGCTCCTCCGCCCCAAATATTGTTCTTTAGTCCAGATCAGAACCTCTCCTGTCTGGCTCTCTACTTTTGAAACGTCAGTCATCAGCAAAAATAGCAGCATCTCTATATCGAATCGACACAGATCTTTGTGTTAGGCAATATTATAAGGAATCATTCTGTACATTTTCATTGTTATGCGGATGATACTCAACTATATTTATCAATCAAGCCTGATGAAATTAATCATCTAAATAAAATTCAAGACTGCCTTAAGGACTTAAAAACGTGGATGACCTTAAACTTTTTGATGTTAAACACGACCAAAACTGAAGTTATTGTACTTGGCCCGAAGAATCTACGAAACAAATTATCTAAGGATATATTAACCATGGATGGCATTAATTTGGCCTCCAGTGAGACTGTAAGGAATCTTGGTGTTATATTTGATCAGGATTTATCCTTTAACGCCCACATAAAATCAATTTCAAGGACCGCCTACTTCCATCTACGTAACATTGCAAAAATCAGGCATATCTTGCCTCAAAACGATGCAGAGAAACTAGTCCATGCATTTGTTACTTCAAGGCTGGATTATTGTAACTCTTTATTATCAGGGTGTACCAAGAAGTCAGTCAAGTCGCTTCAGCTGATTCAAAATGCTGCAGCTCGTGTACTAACCAGAGTTAGGAAAAGGGACCACATTACTCCTGTTCTGGCTGCCTTACACTGGCTCCCTATAGAACACAGGATAGAATTTAAAATTCTTCTTCTCGCCTACAAAGCCCTTAATGGGCAGGCGCCATCTTACCTTAAAGAACTCATTATACCCTACTGTCCTACTAGGGCATTGCGTTCCAAGAATGCAGGGTTGTTGGTTGTTCCTAGAGTCTCTAAAAGTACAATGGGAGCCAGAGCCTTTTCTTATCAAGCTCCACATTTGTGGAATCAGCTTCCAGTTTGTGTTCGGGCGGCAGACACCCTATCCGTTTTTAAGAGTGTGCTTAAGACCTTCCTTTTTGATAAAGCTTATAGTTAGGGCTGATTAGATTCAGCCCCTAGTTTTGCTGATATAGGCTTAGTTTGTCGGGGGACATCTTACTTCTTCCTTCTCTCTGTCTATACCTGTGTACTCTCATGTTCCGATTAACCCAGCTTCCTCAAATGTCTTTCTTTTTGGTGTCTGTATACGCCGGGATCCGGAGTCATGGATGATCCTGCGCTCCTCTGTCCTGGATCTTGAGTCGTGGCTGTGGTCCTGGATCATAGGTCCTGGATGGATATCCTTGTGGATTCATCTTCCTATTATACACACATGCATTTCCAAACATTTGGACTACCTATGTTGCAAATGTATTATCTTTTCAATTTACACACGGCATCTATTGCACGTCTGTCCGTCCTGGGAGAGGGATCCCTCCTCTGTTGCTCTCCCTGAGGTTTCTCCCATTTTTCCCTTTAAACTGTGGGTTTTCTTCGGAAGTTTTTCCTTGTACGATGTGAGGGTCTAAGGACAGAGGGTGTCGTATTGTCATACTGATATTTTGTACAAACTGTAAAGTCCACTGAGACTAATGTAACATTTGTGATATTGGGCTATATAAATAAACATTGATTGATTGATTGATTGATTGATTGTGTTGTCATCTCCTACCTGCTGGCTCTTTCCTGCTCACCGGTCCCTAGCCCGCTAGCTAGCTAGCATTATCGGACCTAGCAGGCTGCTACCTAGATGCTCCTCGGCTCCCTGAAGTCTGCTGTGCTAACATTTCTGTCTCCACCCCAACTCCACCCTAACTCCACCCTAACTCCGCGGCTCGTGTGGGTCTTCCCATCCCGCTGCGATCAGCCGGCTTCCCCGCTGACATCGTCTCTCCCTGCCGCCTACAGCCGGTGGCTATCAAGCTAGCTAACCAGCTAGTAGGCTGTTCACCCGGCTCCCACTCTGCACCAGGCTGTCAGCCCCTCCTACGATTCTCCTCTGGAAACCACTGGAATTATTCTCCTGATATGCTGTGGATTATAATTCTCATTTTATCTGGACTCACACCGCTCCTTCTTCCACGGTCATCCGGCTTCTGGTCTCTGCTGCCCGGGTCCCCAGCATTAGCTAGCTCCGTGCTAGCGCCACTTCACCGGATCATGCCGCCGCTCTACTCCCTGTCAGATCTCCACTCCTTTAATAACCGCCTGCGTCCGGACTGCATGGACATCCTCGCAGATAATGAAATACTCCGCAAACGCCGTCCTCCACACAGAGGCTCTGGCCGTACGTTTTTATTTCATTCCACGTCTCCACACTCCATCCCGCCCATTCGGTCCTGTCACACGCCCACACTACGCCATCACAACAAACAACACGTGAATCCGACCAATCTCCTTCCACTCCCCCGGTCCACACAACCCCCCCCAATACAACGTCACCTCAGAGCAGCCCTGCTCAACACACGCTCCATCCACAATAAAAGCCACATTCTGAATGAATTCATTAAAGACAATAACCTGGACTTTCTGTATCTGACCGAAACATGGCAAAAACCCCTGGACTATTTTTCTTTAAATCAAATCACCCCAGCAGGATTCACATACATTGACAAACCTCGCCCACAAGGGCGGGGTGGTGGTATAGCTGCTATTATCAGAAAGGAAATAAAAGCTACCATAATCCCCATCCCTGATGCTTCTTCATTTGAACACCTGATCTTCAAACTCTCTGGTCCCACTCCCCTGGTCACAGCCATCATCTACCGTCCCCCGAAGCCAAACCCCTCCTTTCTCTCCGACCTCTCTGACATTCTCACTCAGCTTTCTGCCATATCCCCATCTGTTCTCCTCTTAGGTGATTTTAACATTCATGTTGACGACCCCACCTGCAAATATGCCTCTGATTTTAAGGAAACCCTTCACTGCTGCAACTTCTCTCAACACATCAACTTCCCAACACACAGCCGTGGTCACATCCTGGACTTGGTCTGCTCCACTGGTCTCACCATCCATCATCTGTCCAGCCTCAATCTCCACATCTCTGATCACCTGGCCATCATCATGGACATCAACATCCCCATCCCCGCCCAAAAGCAAAAACGTACAATAACCTACAGAAATCTCAAATCCATCTCACCTTCAGCAATCACAGCCTCCATTACCTGCAAGATGTCTGTCTCCCCACTTTCTGAAAACCCATCTGAACTTGTGGACTATTATAACAGCACCCTCTCCTTCTGTCTCAATGAACTGGCCCCCACAAAAACAAAAAATGTCTCTTTCATACACTCCGCCTCCTGGTATACCCCCGAACTCCGCCAAATGAAATCAAGGAAACGTCAACTTGAACGCCAACACAAGAAAACCACACTAACAGTCCATCTTCAAATCTACAAAGACTATCTACAGCAGTACAGTAACGCACTCAAAGCAGCCCGGTCTAATTACTACTCACAACTCATTCAGTCTGGCTCCAGCAACCCCAAGCGTCTGTTCTCCACCATCAGCAAACTTCTCAAACCCTGTGACATCGCCACCTCATCCTTCACCACCGAACAGTGCAACTCCTTCCTCTCGTTTTTCCAAACCAAAATCAGCAACATTTACAGCAATCTGACACCCTCATCCAGGGCTCTCGACTAACTTTTTTCACCATCCTCCCGGAACCGTCCCGAAATACAATGCAAGCCGTCCCGAAATTAATGTGGACCGTCCCGAATTTAAAATGTTAGTTTTTCTACATTATCATTAGTTAAAATCATTCAAAGTGACCTTTAACATAAATAAAACATCATACAAATCATTAGATGATATTTCATCAACCTTTTTATTTGAGTAAATCATTCAATCACATAAACAAGGCCAAATATATAAACACATAAACGAGAAAATTACTCTAATATTGAATCCAATCAAGTCCCATCCAATTAACAAAAAAATCCAACACACTGTCCTGAAGACAGAACCCAGAGTAACCACTAACCAGGATGACAGTCTGTAACACAGTCAGGAGACCTTTACAAACTGCCCCGCCCCCTCGCACACAGACGGGAGAGAGAGATCTCGTCTGGATTGGAAAGCTCGAAAATACATCATAGACGCATGTTGTAGTCTTATTGCATATTAGAAACGGAGTTGGCGAAACAAAAACTGCGATATAATGTGTATGTAGCAATAATACATATGACATATATTTTTTAAATTACATTGCATTTAGCTGACGCTTTTATCCAAAGTGACTTACAATAAGTACATTCGACCAGGAAGACAAAACCTTGAAGAAAACAGAATCATATAAGTACATCAGGTTTCATAGAGCCAAACATTTCAAGTGCTACTCAACTGGCTTTAGATAAGCCAGTCCTTTATTAGTATATAAGTGCTTCGTTAATAGTTCTAACGCTCGAAGTGGAGTCGAAAGAGATGAGTTTTCAGTTTGCGCCGGAAGATGTGCAAGCTATCTGCCGTCCTGATGTCAATGGGGAGCTCATTCCACCATCTTGGAGCCAGGATAGCAAACCCACGTGTTTTCGCCGATGGGAACTTGGGTCCCCCTCGCTGCGAGGGCGCAACGAGTCGTTTGGCTGATGCAGAGCGTAGTGCACGCGCTGGGGTGTACGGTTTAACCATGTCCTGGATGTACGAAGGGCCAGATCCATTCGCAGCATGGTAAGCAAGTACCAGTGTCTTGAAGTGGATTCTAGCAGTTACCGGAAGCCAGTGAAGGGAGCGGAGGAGCGGAGTGGTGTGGGAGAATTTAGGAAGGTTGAAGACCAGGCGAGCAGCTGCATTCTGGATGAGCTTCAGAGGTCGGATGGCACATGCAGGTAGACCAGCCAGGAGGGAGTTGCAGTAGTCTAGGCGTGAGATGACGAGAGCCTGGACCAGAACCTGAGTCGCTTTCTGAGTCAGCTGGGGACGTATCTTCCTGATGTTGTAAAGCGTGTATCTGCAGCAACGGGTTGTAGCAGCGATGTTTGCAGTGAAGGACAGGTTGTTATCTAGGGTCACACCCAGATTCCTTGCAGTCTGAGTCGGGGAAACAACTGAGGTGCCGATGTTGATTGTTAGGTCAAGAGTGGGACAATCTTTTCCCGGGAGGAAGAGCAGCTCAATCTTGTCAAGGTTGAGCTTGAGGTGGTGAGCAGACATCCACTGAGAGATGTCAGCTAGACAAGCAGAGATGCGTGCGACGACCTGGGTCTCTGAGCGGGGAAAGGACAGAATTAATTGGGTGTCGTCAGCGTAGCAGTGGTAAGAAAAACCATGCGGGCTAATGACTGATCCGAGCGAGTTTGTGTACACGGAGAAGAGGAGGGGACCAAGAACAGAGCCCTGAGGGACCCCCGTAGTTAATTGACAAGGGTCGGACTCAGACCCTCTCCAAGTCACCCTGTAGGTACGGTCTTTCAGGTATGAGGTGAGGAGGGAAAGTGCAGAGCCTGAAACTCCAAGTTTTTGGAGAGTGCGAAGGAGGATCTGATGATTCACCGTGTCGAATGCAGCAGACAGGTCCAACAGGATGATGACAGAGGAGAGGGATGCAGTTTTAGCAGTGTGCAGTTCCTCCGTGACAGCAATGAGAGCAGTTTCTGTGGAGTGACCTGCCTTGAAACCAGACTGGTGCGGATCCAGAAGGTTGTTCTGATTGAGATAACAGGAGAGTTGTTTAAAGACAGCGCGTTCAAGTGATTTAGACAGGAACGGGAGGAGAGAGACAGGCCTGTAGTTTATAACATCAGACGGGTTGAGAGTGGGTTTCTTTAGGAGAGGGTTTACTCTTGCCTCCTTGAGACTGTTTGGAAAGTGACCAGAAGTTAGAGAAGTGTTGATGAAATGGGTGAGAAACGGTAGAATATCAGGAGCGATAGTCTGAAGGAGGTTTGAAGGGATAGGGTCCAGAAGACAGGTGGTAGGGCGGGCAGAGGTAATGAGGGTAAGAACCTCACTTGGAGAGAGAGGGGAAAAGGAGGTAAGTGTGTTGGTGGAAGGAGGGTCTGGTGACCCAGCGGTGAGTAAAGGTGAGTCAGAAAAAGAAGAGCGAATATCATCAACCTTTTTTTCAAAGTGGGTAACAAAGTCGCTTGACAGAAGTGAGGAGGGGGGAGGAGCTTTTGGAGGGTCCAAGAGGGTGGAGAAGATGGAAAATAGTTTTTTGGGATTGGAATAGGAAGATTGGATCTTATCTTGAAAGAAAGTGCTTTTTGCCTGAGAGATCGAAGCAGAGAAAGAGGAGAGGAGAGCTTGATAGGTTAGGAGGTCGTCACGGTGTTTGGATTTCCACCATTTCCGCTCTGCTGCCCTAAGGACGGTTCTATTAGCACGCAGTGCATCATTTAGCCAGGGAGCAGGAGGGGACTGACGAGCCTGCCGAGATGTGAGAGGACAGAGAGAGTCCAGAGTGGATGAGAGAGTAGAGAGGAGAGTTTCTGCAGCAGAGTTTGAAGGCAGGAGTTGGAACGAGTCAGAGGAAGGGAGGGCTGAGAGCACCGACGAGGCAAAGGTAGAGGGGGAGAGGGAACGAAGGTTACGGCGGACAAGTGCAGGATGAGAAGAGATTAGTTTGTTATGTTTGGAAAGGGATAGAGAGAATGAAATGAAGAAGTGATCGGATGTGTGGAGCGGGTTTACAGAGAGGTTCGAAGTAGAACAGTTCCTTGAGAATATGAGATCAAGGACATTGCCAGCTTTATGAGTTGGTGGGGATGGAGACAGTGAGAAAGCAAAGGCGGTTAACAGGGATGTTAGTTCGTCTATCTATTAAATGTCCCCAGTACCGACAAAAAGTCTGATAACGTCGGAGCTTAACGTTACCACTGTCTTTAATAATTCCGGCCCGGGGTCCGTTTAATACCGGGGCTCGGTATCCATCCCTACATGGGGAGAGGCGCAGCATATTGCTAAGGACTAAATACGATGGAGGGTTCTCTTCTCAGCCTTATTACCAGGGCTGCACATAACTGGTGCGCAGGTGCGCATGCGCACCTCCGACAAAAAAAGAGCACCGGGTCATTTGAAACAAAGTGCATTTGCGTACCAACATTGAGAGAGGGAGAGAGGGAGAGAGAGAAGGGAGAAGAGAAAATAGAAAATAGAGGAGAGAGAAGAGAGAGAGAGAGAGAGAGAGAGAGAAAGATATTTGCGAGTTGCATATGAACCATGATATGAACTCAGAGCCGGCCCGTAGCACTGGCTAGATGTTCGCCTAGGGCGCCAGATCTGGGGAGTCGCTGCGCTGGCAGTTCTGGGAGGGAAAAAAATATTTTGACCGTTGGGGCTCATCCTAATTTTCGGCCTTGATGTAACAATATTCATAATTAAGTAAATGTAACACCCTTTTCACCCCGGTTACACGTTTCATTTGCCCTGTACGATGGGCGCTGTAAGTGATGAAAATGGGGGATGTTGGCTTATCTGGCGCCCGCAGCTCACAGCCAAAATGCGAGGGAGAGAGGGAGAGAGCACCGGTACCAGCGCTGTTGTTATTAGAATCTGGTGCCGTGCTAGCTGCTCTAACGGATATAAGAAGAAGATGTTTCTACAATAATGTGGAGGGAGAGTCCTCTCCAGTCAGACTGAGAGGCTGATACTACAGCTCAGTGAGGTAAGGACTCTTAGTCTAAGTTCAAACGGTTTGGTCACAATTTATGTAAACACATATTTCCAAGGCACTCCTTTATAATTATTGGGATAAACAGGTTTCAAATCATTCCAATGTATAAGACAGTAACCAAAAATATCCTTTAAAACTGGAGAGATTAAAAAAAAATGCATAAATAAAAAAATGTTAAGGTAAAATAAGATATGAATGAACAACACAAATAAAATAAATTACATTCATTTGTTATTGGCTATAGGTTATTGGTTATGTTCACATACTTATTTGATTACATCCACTTGTCTAAGATGACAACAGAGACTTTCAACCCAAAACCAGCTGTTGACTTGTGGATGCAAGCAGCTAATCGCAGACTCAACCAGAGAGGAAGAAGTAGGCCTACATCATCAGCTACCATGTCTGACAGAGAGGAAGACAGTGAGGAGAACAGTCAGGAGGGTAGTGATGACCGCTTGTAGGATTACTGGTCGTGCTAATGTTGTCTTGTGTTCACCTCTGCATGTGTGTTCAGCGCGTGTGTCTGGCAAATAAAGTCAAGACCCCCTCAAAAGTTACGGTTTATTTCATTTTAAGGATGAGCACCAAGCAACATCTCCAGGTGCTCCTTTGAGAACCAGGGCAAAAAAGTTATGTGCACCCCTGCTTATTACCCATAGGGGAAGAAGAGGAGTAAGTAAATAAAGAGGCCGGCGCTCCAGGGTCTGGTTCTGCTGTGCGTTTTTGTGATGTAACGGTAAAACATTTCAGAATTCCTCCACGGGATGCCATTGTACATCACTCAACCCGCGAAATACACACACTCAGTACATAGCTAGACCCGCAAATTTGCGGGCCAGGAATTCGGGGCACAGCCAGCTGTGTGGCTGGCTGACAGCCAGCGGCACAGCTGTAGCCAGGTACAGTGTGTGTGTGTGTGTGTGTGTGTGTGTGTGTGTGTATTTCACGGGTTGCTAAATGTTTTGTGCGTGTGTGTTTATGTTGACAAGGAGGTTTAATAACTGTGCTACACAAAACGTGCAGTCGGTTTCATTTTCATCGCCGTTTGTAGTAGAGTTAGCAGGGTATTTTTATTTTAACTCTCGTCCCAAATTCGTCCCAAAATTATTTTGTATCCTCCCCGACACTATTTTTTTCGACGACGGGACGTCCTTAAGCTCGAGCCCTGCCCTCATCAGCACCCCCCACCTCCCCTCCTGGCTCCCCCCCCTTCACCTCACAGCCCCTGTCCCACTTCTCCCCTGTGACCCCCTTGCAACTGTCCGACTTCATGACTGGAATTAACTCAACCTGCACACTTGACCCAATGCCCTCCAAATGTGTTAAAGAGAGCCTCCCTGCCATCTCCCAACTCATCACCACCATCATTAACTCCTCCCTCAGATCTGGATCAGTTCCCCCCTCTCTCAAACTGGCTGCTGTCACACCCATTCTCAAAAGACCTGGACTCACACCTGACATCATGTCCAACTTCCGGCCCATCTCAAATCTCCCCTTTCTGTCAAAAATACTTGAACGTGTCATTGCCTCACAACTAAAATCCCACCTCAGCTCCAATGATCTCTTTGAGCCATTTCAATCCGGTTTCCGATCAAAACACAGCACAGAAACAGCTCTTCTGAACATCACAAACGACCTCCTCCTCTCCTCTGACTCCGGCAACCTTAACATCCTCATCCTCCTCGACCTCACCGCAGCATTCGACACCATCAACCACGCCATCCTGCTGTCCCTCCTCGAATCATCACTCAACATCACCGACACTGCACTCTCCTGGCTGAAATCCTACCTCACCGACAGACATCAGTTTATCAACATCAACAACTGCACCTCCTCCACTGCTCCTCTGTCCCAAGGCGTCCCCCAGGGTTCGGTGCTTGGCCCCCTCCTCTTCATCCTCTACATGCTCCCCCTTGGCAAAATAATTCGTCGCCACAACCTTCAATTTCACTGCTACGCCGATGACATCCAACTTTATATCTCCATAAAAACCATCACCCCCACAACACACTCCACTCTCACCAACTGTCTCTCAGAAATAAAAGCATGGATGCAAACAAACTATCTCCAACTGAACAGTGCCAAATCAGACATCATCATCATCGGCCCCCCATCCCGTATCAAAGACATCCAGAATTTCAACTTCACCATTGACAGCCACACTCTATCTCCCCCTCACATCCGCAACCTCGGAGTCATCTTCGACAGTCAGCTCAAATTCAACCACCACATCAATCACATCACCAGGACCGCCTTTTTCCACCTCAAAAACATTGCCCGTCTCCGCCCATCACTCTCCTCCTCTGCTGCTGAGACCCTGATTCATGCATTCATCACTTCACGACTCGACTACTGCAATAGCATCCTCTACGGCAGGGGTCGGCAACAGGCGGACCGCGGTCCGGATCCGGACCCAGACGCCGACCTATACGGACCCGGAGCTATAATCAATACATTAATAGGGGATTTTTCGGCGCCTCCCGCTTTTTTAACGCTGATTTGGGTGACTTGTGTAATTCGTGGAGAACCGAAGAGTTCTCGTTTTGGGGGTGGGGTGGAGGGAGTCCGTCCGTCAGTCCGACTGACGGACAACTTCTCACTTCAAAAAAGAAGAAGAAATCTAGACCGCAAAAATAATTAAACAAGCGAGTACCTGTTTTTCCTGGCCAAGGACAGGTTCCGTGAACACAACACGAGCGTAACGTGTCTTCACGTGGTATATATCTCGTCTGAAAGGAGTGCTGACAGAGAGCACCGGACCGCTGCTCCAGCCCTTCAAATATTGCAGTACCCATAAGGAGCCGTACACATGCCTCAGTGTTTGCGTGGCTGTGTCTTTAGTTGTAAGCACAGTAGGGCTGTTGTTATTAGCATCTGGTTAGCTAGCTATGCTAACGAATTTAAAGAGCTTTTCTACAACCAGGTGGAAGAGAGCTCTCCCCTGAGAGGCTCACATAACCTCAGCTCAGTGAGGTTAAGGCACACCTTGATATGATCATTATAGTTATTAATGAGACTAAATGAAAAACAGGTATAAAATACTATATGACAGTAACAAAAAAGTTGTTAAAAACAACTTTAAGTTGGTTTAAAAGGGGGAGTGATTTGTAAAATATCCAAAAAGTATGCTTACAGTTCTTTTATTTTATTTTTTTTAATTTTTTTTTCGAGCATGTAAAACCAAAGAAAATACAAATGAAACAAAAGATGATACAGACATGATACAGTACTATACAAATGAATGCAATAACAAAACGAAATATTTAAATAATAATTGAATAATCTGTAGTATCATTGTCTGATAACAATAAAAAAAAAAAAAAAACTTTAGCTAATTACACGTCCGAAAAGTTCTGTTTCATATGGGTGTTGAGAGATGTTTCCATAGATCTCTTCATGTTGCTCTCAAAGTGCACCAGATTGATGCTTTTATCTTCAATATTTAAAAACAAATCTTCCCGGGGGAGCATGCCCCCGGACCCCCCTAGAGGAGGTTAGGTCCCCCCCCCCACTTAAATCATGTTCACATGGATAGGATACTAAATACATTTGCACACATCTTGTGTCCATATCTTTCTGTTTTGGTGGTCATGCCACACCGTGCACGTGCATGCGTACGTGAGTCATGGTGAGATATCTGGATTAAGAGGTTTGCACAGCATGAAAGAAAGGCCAAATGAATGGGCTGTGATTTTAGTTTTTTTAAGCAGAGGTTGAGTTCAATCATTTGTACGACCCTCTGAGGATGTTGTAAAAATTGAAAGGAAAAAGGTTCCCCACCCCTGCTGTAAATAATAATAAAAGCCCTTGATTTCTAACTTAACATCTCTGTCTCCTATTGATCTGAGTATATTATAAAGAATAGCAGTTAATTGAAGCATTATAGCACAGGCCTTTGTCAGATGGTATATTACGCTGTTTTTTTCTGCTTCGAATAGTTCTCTCTTTTTTCACCATACCTGTGTTTGCATCACTGTAACCAATGAGCACCTGCATGTGTATGAGAATGGCCCTGACACCATTTCAGCCCAGATTTACAAACTCCTGGCAGGACAAGCTCAAGCTCAATTCTCACACTGAATTTAAAACAAGTGAGTGAGGGACTGCAATATAAGAGGGAAAGAAAGAGAAACTTTAAAACTGTTCAATTGTTATGATGTGTAAAGACTGATATTGTTCTATAATCGGCTGAAACTGTTAAGTCAAGATGCTGCTACACATTTTATTTATCTAAAATTAAGCACTTTTAAGATGCACATATTTTCAAAAGCTATTTTATTTATTTTCTCTATTTTATTTGTAAATGCAGCCCGAGAGGAACATTACACATATCCACAGTATTTACTGTATATCTTAGTTCAATGTTAATAGACAATACATATTGTTGTTTATGAATTGTACTTTCTTTATTTGATTGGCAGTCAGCTGTTGATTACATGCAGACGTTGATAAAGCTGCAGCTACTTCAATATATATCACACTAATTCATAGCAAGTTAGACATGTATTATCTCTTCCATTTACACACAGCATCTAGTGCACGTCTGTCCGTCCTGGGAGAGGGATCCCTCCTCTGTTGCTCTCCCTGAGGTTTCTCCCATGTTCCCTTTAAACTGTGGGTTTTCTCCGGAAGTTTTTCCTTGTACGATGTGAGGGTCTAAGGATAGAGGGTGTCGTATTGTCATACTGATATTTTGTACAAACTGTAAAGTCCACTGAGACAAATGTAACATTTGTGATATTGGGCTATATAAATAAACATTGATTGATTGATTGATTAGACATTTTGATGTTCCGGACCTTTGCATGGGGAGATTTTATCTAACTAGACCTCGTTGAATTTTAGTTGAAGACCCCTGCTCTACGGCATACCATCCAACCTCCTCAATAAACTCCAACATATCCAGAACTCTGCTGCCCGCCTCCTCACCCACACCCGCTCCCGAGACCACATCACTCCCGTCCTCCAGAACCTCCACTGGCTCCCCGTCCGTCAAAGAATCAACTTCAAAGTCCTCCTCATTACTCACAAAGCCCTCAACAATCAGCCCCCCCCCCTACCTCACAGACCTGCTGCACCACCACGCCCCTTCCCGCTGCCGCCGCTCATCAGAAGCCAACCTCCTATCCATCCCCACCCGCACCAATCACCGGACCTGGGGGGACAGAGCCTTCTCCGTCGCTGCCCCCTCCCTCTGGAACTCACTCCCCCAACCCATCAGAGACTGCCCTGACCTCACCACCTTCAAAAAAACTCACAAAAACTCACCTCTTTAATCTGGCTTTTAATGTGTGATTGTTTTTGTATTATTTGACTTTAACTTTAACTATATATGTATTTGTTGTTCCTTCCTTTTCTTTTCCCTTCACTATATCTGTAAAGCGTCTTTGAGCACCTGTAAAAGGGCTAACAAATTAAATCTATTATTATTATTATTATATATTTTTTTTCCCCTGCGATATATATTGCGTTTTTTTTTAACTATATTTAACCGGATGAAGGATTTTAGTCACGGACGTCTGGATCTTAGCTGGTTGACTCATCGTACCTTAAGTCATGATCTAACATGTCATGATAATGCATGTTGCTTCCCCTCAAATAAGGGGGTTCATCTGTGAAGAAGAGAAGAACCTTTTTGTATCCAAAATAGTTCCAGATGGCAGATGTTGCTTTTCTTTTTGGAAGTAAATCTTCATTCTCTCCGGTATTGTCCTTCTGTGCCTCGCTCATTTTTTACCGGTGTTTTGATGGTCTGCAAACTAGCGGGGCGGGGCCTGCTGTGATCTGATCAAGAATGATTGTGATTGGTGGTTTGCTGTGCATGCAGAGCCTGCATGTCACTCACTCAAGTACTCCTGACATGAGAGTGCAAGTTTTCCTTTTGTAGCAAGCAGCAAAATAATTGTAACATGACGTGTTTGAGTTAATTTACCTACTTAATATCGCACGTCCTAAAAAATAAAAAATAAAAAATCGCACGTCCCTGCGATGTGAATATCGCGCATGCGCATATCGCAGTTATCGCCATGACAGTTATGCATCGTTTTGTTATTTGTGGTTAAGGATGGTTAAAAGGGTTTTAATAGTTGTTTTTTTGCTTCCTTAATTAATTGTTTATTTCATGAGAAAAAAAGATGATTTTGTTTGTGTATGTTTGTTGGTTTTAGGGAGTTATAGTGCATATTTTATGTTTCACTATTTGTGTGTGGAGCCCAGGAAGAATAGCCGATGCTAATGCTAGTGCTAATGGAAATCTTAATCAAGATAAATCCTTTGAATCTTTGAAACGTATGTCAATGTTGAATGTATTTTCACAACAAACAATTCACTTGATGTAAAATGTATGATGTAGCTAGCAGCTGAATTTGCATTTTAAATAAATCAGACGAACTAGCTTTAGCAAGTAATGGTTTTAAGAAAGACATTAAGAATTCTGCCCAGTTGGTTTGACATTGCCATACAAAACCATTAGGTCTTTTAAGGGTTAGAACTTTGATGGGTAGTTTGCCTTTTGGCTTAGTTTAAAGAGTATCTTTAGATGTACTTGTCCCAAAGAGATTGTTCTTATTTCCATCTGTCTTGAGGGCGCTGTTTCCCGAGTATTAAATGCATCCAATATGGCCGCCATATGACTAAAGCAAATGTTGTAAGACACACATATGGAGTTCGCCAAGCATAGCGAAGGCCCACGGCAATCATCAAGTGTTCCCGTCCAGCACACAAAAGAGGGGGGTTGATTTCTGATGCGCTGAATCACAGCCACTCCACCCGTCTACGGCCTGGAGGCAGAATGAATATTCATACCAGTTGAGACCCTGGTCATGAATATTTATAATTGTTAACACCAGATATGCAAATGAGCCAGCCAACCCAGATGGCTTCAGATCAGGACATAATGATCACACACACACACACACACACACACACACACACACACACACACACACACACACACACACGGGTGAAGAAACACACACTGTTTGAAGGCTTTCTTTCTAAAGGAAAAGACAACATGTCTCACATTTCAGAAAGCAAGAGACGGCAGAGAGATTGGAAATGGGCGCAGAATTTAGCAGCCAAGACACTTCAGTGGATGAATGTTAATGTAGGCAATGCTAAGAGAAGTCTATTTAACAAGAACCCACATGTTGATACGACAGGAGAGGAAAGAAATCAGACTAAATAAATTGTTCAAATTGATTTAAATGTAATCCATGCATGCTTAACAAAGATTGGTGTGGGTACTCAACAGTGGCTTACTCTGAGATGAAGGCTGCTCCATGAAGATTGCTTGTACTGTTGTGTTGATAATATTGCTCTAAGGCAGTGGTTCCCAACCTGGGGGGGGGGCGCCAAAGATCGCAGGGGGGGCGCCAGGCCTCAGATGATTTGAGGCCAAATATCATTTATTTATTTATTTACATATAATTGTAACGCAATACATGATTGTCACTAAAAGCCTTGTCTCTACATTACAATAAAATATAAAAAATTGTTGATTAATTAATTTCAATAACAATTCAAGTTAGTATTAAAGGCATAAAACGACAGAAATGTAATTATTTCTTTAATATAAATGTTTCTTCTGCCCGTAAAGTGTCCAAACCAGGCTTGTCTGGATAAGTGCATTTTTAAAACATAGTCATTGTTCATGCCGGTTTCAGTTGGATTATTTGTCACAGTTGCTCCGATCAGATCGATCTCCTCCATTTTGTAGATTATTTACGACTTTTGAATCCACATAAACACATCGGCAAAATCCGGCTTACTTTGAGGATGTGTTTTAAACAGTTTAATCCCTTTGTGAATTGTTTCCACATCCGCGCCGTCCTTTAATTTCTTCATACAGCGGGAATCCAAATGAATTAATCCTGAGTCCAATAACCATCAAAGTCACTCCAATAGTGCTCCTTAATTACTCTTTCATCCTCCTTTAACAAAATACTTCACATTCATCCAGTTTGTGACAGCAGTTGTAGCTTTTTTGAGACTTTGAAACTTTAATTACCGCTGCTGCGGTCCCCCACCCCCCCCCCCCCCCCCCTCTTGTGTGTGTGTGTGGGGGGGGCGCAACTTCCAACAGGAGTCATTTGGGGGGGCTCTTGGGAAAAAAGGTTGGGAACCCCTGCTCTAAGGTTCCTAAAGTATGAGATCGGCTGATTTAGATTGCAGATTTATGAAGAAGACTGCCATATAAACAACATAATGATAGACATGGTGGATTAATGATGGGTTTGCTTAAAGAGTACTCGCATTGTCTTGGAATTCAAATCCGGACAGTATTGAAAAAGTACTTCTGTAAGAACGTTTTTTCTTTGGTTTGCTCCAACATAATGGAATACCCCACCAAGCGCTGTAATAGACGTAGGCTTTTGAACACTTTTATTTTATATTGCAACTAAACTATCTACTGTCATTTTTCACATTGAACATGTGCTCTTTTATTAAATAAACTGAACGCTTTCATTTGAACCTGTTAAGCTCGAGAGGACCCTAATCCGGGTCCTGCGGGTAGTTTTTTCACGAAACTGTGTCTCAGGGCTTCTTAATATTTAAAAACCTATCAATATGTCATACCCCTATAACGGGAAGAAACTCAGCTAACTGACAATACGAACAATTTTTACCCAAACAAAACACAAGTCTCACAAGAAGCGTCTAAATAATAATAATAATAATAAATTATATTTATATAGCGCCTTTCAAGGAACCCAAGGTCGCTGTACATGGTGCCCTGAGCGGAAAAATGCTAACGCACCTAGCACAGAACTCAAGGTAAAAATACCCTTATTACCAGGGGTGCACATAACTTTTTTGCCCTGGTTCTCAAAGGAGCACCTGGAGATGTTGCTTGGTGCTCATCCTTAAAATGAAATAAACCGTAACTTTTGAGGGGTCTTGACTTTATTTGCCAGACACACGGCACTGAACACACATGCAGAGGTGAACACAGAACACACATGCAGAGGTGAACACAGAACACACATGCAGAGGTACAAGACAACATTAGCACGACCAGTAATCCTACAAGCTGTCATCACTACCCTCCTGACTGTTCTCCTGACTGTTCTCCTCACTGTCTTCCTCTCTGTCAGACATGGTAGCTGATGATGTAGGCCTACTTCTTTCTCTCTGGTTGAGTCTGCGATTAGCTGCTTGCATCCACAAGTCAACAGCTGGTTTTGGGTCGAAAGTCTCTGTTGTCATCTTAGAAAAGTGGATGTAATCAAATAAGTATGTCAACATAACAAATAACCTACCATAGCCAATAACAAATGAATGTAACTTATTTTATTTGTGTTGTTCATTCATATCTTATTTTACCTTAACATTTATTTTTATTTATTTTTTTATCTCCAGTTTTAAAGGATATGTTTGGTGTACATTATAGTATACTATATACTATATACTATAGTATACATTGGAATGATTTCAAACCTGTTTATCCCAATAATTATAAAGGAGTGCCTTGGAAATATGTGTTTACATAAATTGTGACCAAACCGTTTGAACTTAGACAAAAGTTAACTATCTAAACACTCAGAGTCCTTTACCTCACTGAGCTGTAGTTAACTTATCAGCCTCTCAGTCTGACTGGAGAGGACTCTCCCTCCACATTATTTTAGAAACATCTTCTTCTTATATCCGTTAGAGCAGCTAGCACGGCACCAGGTTCTAATAACAACAGCGCTGGTACCGGTGCACCCTCCCTCTCTCCCTCGCATTTTGGCTGTGAGCTGCGGGCGCCAGATAAGCCAACATCCCCCATTTTCATCACTTACAGCGCCCATCGTACAGGGCAAATGAAACGTGTAACCGGGGTGAAAAGGGTGTTACATTTACTTAATTATGAATATTGTTACATCAAGGCCGAAAATTAGGATGAGCCCCAACGGTCAAAATGTTTTTTTCCCTCCCAGAGCTGCCAGCGCAGCACCTCCCTAGATCTGGCGCCCTAGGCGAAAAATCATTACGCCAGAGCTACGGGCCGGCTCTGAGTTCATATCATAGGTTCATATGCAACTCGCAAATATATTTCTCTCTCTTTTCTCTCTCCTCTCTTTTCTCTTCTCCCTTCTCTCTCTCCCTCTCTCAATGTTGGTATGCAAATGCGCCTTTTTTCAAATGACACGCTGCTCTTTTTTTGGCAGAGGTGCGCATGCGCACCTGCGCACCAGTTATGTGCAGCCCTGCTTATGACTTATCGTAACTGCACATACAATATATCAGATTAAAGCTGAGATTCCACAGATTCTATATAGGTATATATATCATCACTGAGTGATCAGAACTCGCGACAGGGGAAGCAAACACAGACATCACAACACGTACCTTTACGGAGCTTTCACGGGAGATCGTCTCACCTTAGCTGTCAATCTGATCAAAAGACGTGTTCAATGGCATTAAAACGAGAAAAACGCTGCTGAAGGTTAATCCAATGTGTCTGTCACTTTTATTATAAAAAAATATATAAGAGATATATAATTGATAATCCATCATTCCATTTTTATGTCAAAAACGGAGATTTCATATTAGCTGCTAATGATAGCCACCAGAGTGTATCGCATCACTCATTCACCAATGGGTAATGTTTAGATGGATTTGAGGAACTTCCCCTCGATTCTATTGGCTCTAACGGTTAGAACGAGATGTCAATCATCACAATCGACCGAGGGGGGCCAGAGATATGGAAAATCCACCCAAATGACCCCAGAAGTGGGTTTTATTTTCTAAATCTCTCTAAAAAGATCAAATGTCACTTGTTTTGCATCATTCTTGATACAGGGTACTGATTATATGTTGTACTTTTGGATTCCTAAAGCTTTTAGTCTACCTTACCATATCCAAGGGTGGTTTTCACTATATATAAGTAATGGGTTTCTTTTGAACAGACACTATAATTTACAATTGTTTACTATGTTCAATCTGAATTTACTTTAAAATAAAAACATCTATATTGATTCTGACTTCTCTACATCCAACTCACAGGTGTAACCTTGCTTTGAGAAAAAAGATGATAAATGTTCCCCTTTTAGAAGAGAAGATATGGTCATTTGTTCTGGGAATGTCATTTTCGAGCCTGAGACCTGAAAAACAGGCTCAGGGGTTAACAGGTTAAAGGTCCCATGTCATGCTTTGCCAGTTATTACCCGTCCCCTTGTTGTTATGAAGCTTTTTCTGCATGTAAACGGTCTGCAGTCACAAACCCTCAAAGTACACCCTGTAGCGAGTACAACTCTAACACAGAGAAGAGCTGTCTGTGCTGCCCCAGAACGCCTCGTTGGAGATTTTGGGTATAGTGACGTGCCCATACCCAAATGGACCCATTGGTCCAAATGGACCAATCCGCGGAGCCGTTACGTTAAGTCCGTGGATTGGTCAATTTGGACCAATCCACGGACTTCCTCACACACACACACACTCAATCTTTTCTCAGCTGCAGCTCCGCTGATTTCTCCTCCCTGAGACGGCGGGACGCGGCGAGGCTGTGAGTCGGTGTGTGAGCACACACACAAACTCCCAGCCAGGCTGCGGGTGTGTGTGTGTCGCTGTCTTGCAGCGACACCTCTTTTAATCCTTAATCATACACACTTTTTCCCATTACAACCCCCAAGCCCACTTACACAAACAGCCTGCATACTATTAGTCAATCAGATATTTACTTTGAGCCAAAACCTGGCTAACAAGCTTACTGTAACACCCACTGTGTGTGTTTTGTGTGAGTCCTGTGCATGCCAATGTGTTACGAATTATGCACGCACGCACGCACACACACACAGGATTAAGGCCAACTAGCCTTTTGTCTGTAAACTTGGCATCACCTAAGATCACACACTGTATTACTGTCAGACTTACGTATGCCTATATCTTCATAACATGTTAACCTGTAGCAAACATACCATTGCATATGGGTGGATGCATTAATGCTATCAATTGCTAGCCTTGAAAGTAGCAACATTGCTTTCTTAGCACAAGAAAATGTAACTTCAAATCTGTCAGAAATCATCTGGAAAGCTCAAGTAACATTTAGCATTTTCACCGTGATGTACAACCAGCTGCAGTAGCATCACATTTGCGTCACTGTGCGGTCAGAATGAGGTCACGCTGAGCGATAAAGCTCAACTGGGTCACGGGCTGTGACTCACCGCATGCTGCAATATACCTGAGCTCAGGAAAACCCACCTCAGCACTGACACGGGCTGCTGCACATTTATTACTGCCGAGCTATTTCTATATAACTGCAACTTGCTGGTGTGTTGACCCAGTTTATAGAGCACTAAATGCACTGCCATAAAAATGCACCGAGAGTCTTGATGATGTGATTTTCTAATGTAAACATTACAAGGAGAACCTCTGGAATAACTTCCCAGTGTCCGTCCAAAAGAAAACATTACTTATAGTGAAAATCACCCTTGAATGATGGTAAGGTAGACTAAAAGCTTTAGGAATCCAAACTATAACATATAAGTACCCTGTATCAAGATCGATGCAAAACAAGTTAAATTTGACCTTTTTAGACAGATTTAGAAGAAAAAAACCTCTGGGGTCATTTGGGTGGATTTGCCATATCTCTGGAACCCATCGATCGATTGTGGTGATTGGCACATCTTTTGAACCGTTAGAGCCAATCGAATTGAGAGGGAGTTCCTAAAATCCATCTAAACATTAACATTGGTGAGTGAGAGTGATGCGCAGACAGAATGCCCAAAACCGGAAGCTGGGTTACAGCTCGCATACACTCTAGGGCTGTCCCGCAGAGGTGGGACCAAGTCATTGTTTTGCAAGTCCGAGTCAAGTCTCAAGTCTTTGCGCTCAAGTCCGAGTCGAGTCTCAAGTCAGGATGGGCAAGTTCAAGTCAAGTCAAGTCCTACACTTTGACAAAACGAGTCATAAACAAGTCATTATGTGTTTTTCACCAAATGTAATGACATTGATCAACAGAATAATACTTAATAATCAAACTGCTCTTTATTAGTCACATTAATAATTTAATAATCCATTTTCTCTCTGCTGGTAAAGTAACGTGTGTTTTTCTAATTTAAGAGGGATCAGTAAGGTAAGGCTACCGTGACGGTTTGATTCAGAAGGAGTTTAATGGATAAGATCCCTGATGTTGAGGTAACCAGAATGTTTATTTCCACTGTGTACAACATGTTATAAGGGACCCACAATCTATCTTTATGCAAGGGATAATGTGCAGCGAGGCAGTCTCTATGGGGAAGAGAACACCTGCATCTAGATCCCTCTGCAGGTGGTACTTTAACTATATTTTGATGCTCATACTTTTGTACTTTTACTTGTAACATTTTGAATGCAGGACTTTTTATTGTAACTGAGTATTCCTAAACTCTGGTACTTTTACTCAAGTACAAGATCTGAACTTCTCCCACCTCTGACAGTAAATCCTGAGTGGTTACCAAAAGAAAACCCTGCTCTGAAGGTTATTTTCATTTTACAAATCCTGCACTCAGCTTTGCTTTCTCCAATATCATTGAAAAGCAGTCAGATGCTGCTTCTTTTTTCGGTTTTCGCTCATTTCTTGACTTTTTCCGACGCGCTTGCATTTAAATCCGTCTCCCCGTCGCTCTGTGCAGCTGGCCTGTACCACTACACCTGCTCTCTTTGGAGCGTCTGCCCCCCACCCATGATCCTAGTGTGTCCTCGCATATGATTGGCCGCATGGTGGCCCAGCTAAATAAAGTCCCGCCCCTGCCTGCAAGGATTCTCAGCAAGAGTAGGAGTGGCTGAAGATTCTGCTTTCCCCGACGGGAGTCTGCTCTTCTAGCGGCAGCTCGCGATCGGCGTGTTGGAGACCTCTGAATTAAAGTAGCAAGTCACCTCAAGTCAGAAGGCTCAAGTCCAAGTCAAGTCCCGAGTCATTGGTGTTCAAGTCCAAGTCGAGTCGCAAGTGTTTTGTGATGTTGTCAAGTCGAGTCTCAAGTCATCAAATTGGTGACTCGAGTCTGACTCGAGTCCAAGTCATGTGACTCGAGCCTGACTCGAGTCCAAGTCATGTGACTCGAGCCTGACTCGAGTCCAAGTCATGTGACTCGAGTCTGACTCGAGTCCAAGTCATGTGACTCGAGTCTGACTCGAGTCCAAGTCATGTGACTCGAGTCCACACCTCTGGTGTCCCGAATACCATTTTTCGGGCTCCGGATATTCGGTAGTAATCAGCAGCGAATATTCGGCCCGCGCGGAGTGTGTAGTAATCAGCAGTGAACCGCTTCAACACGTGTATTTCGGTGTATTCACGGCATTCATTTTGTTATTCTATACCAGGGGTCTTCAACTAAAATTCAACGAGGTCCAGTTAGAGAAAATGTCCCCATGCAAAGGTCCGGAACTTCAAAATGTCTAAGTTGCTTTATGAATTAGTGTGATATATATTGAAGTAGCTGCAGCTTTATCAACGTCTGCATGTAATCAACAACTGACTGCCAATCAAATAAAGAAAGTACAATTCAAAAACAACAATATTTATTGTCTATTAACATTGAACTATACAGATATACAGTAAATACTGTGGATATGTGTAATGTTCCTCTCGGGCTGCATTTAAAAATAAAATAGAGAAAATAGATAAAATAGCTTTTGAAAATATGTGCATCTTAAAAGTGCTTAATTTTAGATAAATAAAATAAAGTGTAGCAGCAGCTTGAGTTTCCCTTTTTCTTTGTTAACCGTTTCACATCATGACTTAACAGTTTCTCGCACATTTTTTATTCAGTGCGAGAATTGAGCTGGAGCTTGTCCTGCCAGGAGTTTAAATCTGGGCTGAAATGGTGTCAGGGCCATTCTCATACACACATGCAGGTGCTCATTGGTTAGCCTCGGTTAGCCTGCGCTGGAACGATATTTAGTTTTAATGTTGATCCTGGTCGACTGATCATATTGGGCTCTGAGACTGCTTATTTGTTGTGACCTCAGTTGTGACTTGAGAGGGAATGTTTGGTCAAACACTTTGTGTTTTGTCTCATGGCGTTTTGGCACTTTTAATGAGCGCCACGGTCTCTGAACAAATGAGACACACTGGCTCTGTGCTCCCAGTGGGCAGGATGGACATGAATAAGTCCACTCAAGGTTAAAAGCTCTGTTCTCACTGTCCACTTTCCTCTTCTTGGAGAGCGCCATGTGTAAAATAGAATCGCCCCGTCAAAATGGAAATCCCCTATTAATGTATTGATTATAGGTCCGGGTCCGTATAGGTTGGCGTCTGGGTCCGGATCCGGACCGAGGTCCGCCTGTTGCCGACCCCTGTTCTACAATATTGTTGTTTTATAGTTATTTGTTAATGTAACCCAATTTGTGTTCTTTGAAATTGAAAAGGGTATCGCATTGTGTTTGTTACTTTCGTGGCAGTTGTATATGTCTCCTATTTATGGACATGCTTTTATTTTGAAGGAGAGGTAGCGCTGTTGACAGGAAGTTGTTGTTGTTGCTTTGGAAACAACGTGACAGAGATTAACGGAGAAAAGTATTATCTACATATAAAGACGGAGAAAGTAAACGATAACGTTTATGGTTAAGTGTTAGCACCCCCCGAAGAGGCACAAGCTCTTACGTTGATATTGGAGATTTCAATAAATTCAATTAAAAAAACAAAACGTGAAAAACACGAAAAAACAAACAAAACGAATCCGAATAACAAAATTGAAACCCGAATAGTACTCCAACGAACGAATATTCGGATATTCCGGTACAGCCCTAATACACTCTATATTAAAACTACTCTTATTGACAAAATGTTATGATGGATTATCGGTAATCCTTTCAAAGTGACACAGAGACATTGGGTTAACCTTCACAGCGTTTATATGCGTTTATATGCCATTGAACACAACTTTTGATCAGAAAACAGCAAAGGTAAGACGTATTTTGTGGTGTCTAGACAGTTGTGTTAAGTTAATTTATTTAGTTCAGTCCTTTTGCCTTTTGCCTTGTCTTGTGATTTCCTGTTTTATTTTGTAGTAACCTTTCCCTCTCGTTTCAGAGCATTCCTGCCCTGGTGTGTTTTTCCCACCAGTGTGATTGTCAGCCCCTCCCTTAATTGTTGCCACCTGTGTCCCCTTACCTAGTGTGTATATATAGTCTGCGTCTCCCTTTGTCTTGTGTCAGTTCGTCTTGTCTCGTCAAGCCTGCCAGTCATCCCTTGATCGTGTGAAGTATATTTTTGATAGTCATGTAGATGTTTTTTGGTTTAGAGTTTTTGATCCTCCAAGTGAGCGTTTTGTATTTGACCTTAATTAAAAGACCTTGTTAATTCTAATCTGTTTCTGGTGTTGTGCATTTGGGTCCTGAGCCTCGTGACATTCTTAACAGTACGAACTGACCAAAGAATGGACCCAGCCGACCCAGACAGGTTCAGAGCAGCTCTGCGCTCACAAGGCACGCTTTTGTCTCAGCATGACGATCAGCTGAAATCAATTGACCAGGGAGTGAGAGAATTGAGTGGTCGTCAAGAAAGCTTCCAAACATCTGTGAACAGCCAAGTAAACCACCTGGCAGATCAGCTTGTTCGTGTCCTTGCCCACCTGGAAGCTGGATCTCAAACTGTTTCCGCGGCTGCACCCCTGCCTGAGGCCGTGATCCAAGGACCTACTTCTTCTTCATGCTCTCGTCTCGCATCTCCAGAGAAATTCTCCGGTGACTCAGGTGACTGTCGTCCTTTTTTAGTCCAATGCGACCTGCATTATCAACATCAGCCTTCTGCTTTTCCAACAGACCAGTCTAGAATAGCTTTCATGATAACACACTTGACTGGTAGAGCAGCAGCGTGGGCTACAGCAGAATGGGCTAGAGACTCTCCCCTTTGCAGATCACTCGGACTGTTTACTGATTCCCTTAAAAAGATTTTTGATCGTACAGCGCCAGGGAGAGAAGCGGCTAAAGCTCTAGTTCAACTCAAGCAAAGAAATCAAAGAGTGTCTGATTATGCCATAGAGTTTAGGACAATAGCAGCAGACAGTGGCTGGAATGATCTGGCCTTTCTGGACGCCTTTGTAAATGGACTTTCAGGCCTTGTCAAAGATCACTTAGTCCCATTAGATCTTCCAGAAGATTTAGACTCTGTGATTGCTCTGGCTATACGAATAGATAATAGGCTCTGGGATAGACAAAAAGAAAGAGAACATCCTGCAGTTCGTTCACCAAGCTCCAGGGGGCCTCCTCGTGGCATCCGGATGAGGGAGGATTCGTTTCCAGGGGTCTGGATCAAGCCTCCTTTGACAACGCCATCCACCACATCAGAGGAACCCATGCAACTTGGCCGAGCAAGACTTTCACTGGAGGAGCGGGAACGGCGCCTCCGCCAGGGCCTGTGTTTCTACTGCGGGCATCGTGGACACCTGATGGCCGCTTGCTCACTAAAAGACGGGGCTCCCCAGGCAAGAGGAGGGCGCTGGTGAGCCGACTAACTTCTGACTACTCTCCTCGTACGCTGACTCCTATCCAAGTAAAATTAGGTAAGAAAACCTTAACACAGAATGTTCTCATTGATTCAGGAGCAGACGAAAGTTTTATGGACTGGAATTTTGCCAAAAGCTTGAACATTGTCACCATGCCCTTAGCTCAACCTTTAAATGCCAGTGCCCTTGATGGAAGATTATTGTTTCAAGTCACTCACCACACAGAACCCGTCCAGGTTATCATAAATCACAACCACACAGAATTCATGACATTCCATTTATTCGACTCCTCACAACACCCTATGATTTTAGGCTTCCCATGGTTGAAAAGACATAACCCTCACATTGACTGGCGTTCTGGTAGGGTGAAGGGTTGGGGAAGAGAATGTAATCATACATGTTTGGTTTCACCAGGAGAAGTTGAAGGGCTGTCTGTAGGAAGGGTTACTTCAGGTAGTGAGGTGGAGACGAAGGAAGTAACTCATGACCATGCCTCTGACTTACCAGACCTGCCCAATGTTCCCTCCTGTTACCACAACCTGAGGGAGGTTTTCAGTAAGACTCGGGCCTCTACGTTGCCTCCTCATCGACCTTATGACTGTGCAATTGACTTACTACCGGGTGCCCCCATTCCCAAGGGACGTCTATACTCAATTTCTGGTCCTGAAAGACAATCTATGACGGATTACATTGACTCATCTCTGAAGGCGGGCCTCATTCGTCCATCGTCATCTCCTGCTGGCGCCGGATTTTTCTTCGTGGGTAAAAAAGACGGATCCCTCCGACCCTGCATAGACTACTCTCCCCTGAATGATATAACGGTAAAAAACAGGTACCCTCTCCCCCTCATTTCCACTGCTTTTGAACTGTTAAAAGGAGCTAAGATCTTCACTAAACTTGACTTGAGGAATGCCTATCACTTGGTCAGGATAAGGGAGGGGGACGAATGGAAGACTGGATTCAATACCCCAAGTGGCCACTATGAATACTTAGTAATGCCATTTGGGCTAACTAATGCTCCTGCTGTATTTCAGGCTCTTGTGAATGACGTGCTCAGACAATATTTGAATCATTTTGTGTTTGTCTACCTGGATGATATATTGATATTCTCTCCTGATGAAGAGTCCCATGTTCAGCATGTCCGCCAGGTCCTCCAAGGCCTTCTGGAAAACCAACTATTCGTGAAGGCGGAGAAATGTGAATTTCACAAGACCACTGTCTCATTCCTGGGCTTCATCATTGCTCCGGACCAGGTCAAGATGGATCCAAGCAAGGTCAGTGCTGTCGCAAATTGGCCCACACCCACCAACAGGAAGAAGGTACAGCAATTTCTCGGTTTTGCTAACTTCTACAGACGTTTCATAAGACATTTTAGCTCCATAGCTGCACCTCTCCACTCACTCACCTCAACCCATGTTCAGTTTTTGTGGACTCTACAGGCCGACAAAGCTTTCCAGGAATTGAAAAGACGGTTTACCTCTGCTCCTGTTCTCATCACTCCTGATTCACTACGGCAGTTTGTGGTGGAGGTGGATGCTTCCAATGATGGAGTTGGGGCTGTGTTGTCACAACGTTCAGCCAAGGACAGCAAACTTCACCCATGTGCTTTTCTGTCACGTAAGTTAACACCTGCTGAACGCAACTATGATGTAGGCAACAGAGAACTTTTGGCAGTCAAAACAGCGCTTGAGGAATGGAGACACTTTCTGGAGGGGTCAGAGCAACCATTCATAGTCTGGACGGATCATAAAAATCTTGAGTACATCCGAAAAGCTAAGAGACTGAACTCACGTCAGGCAAGATGGGCTTTGTTCTTCACTCGTTTTAACTTTTCCTTGTCATTTAGACCCGGTTCACAAAATGTCAAGCCAGATGCACTCTCTCGTGTTTTTGATCCTGAACCCTCGGCAAAGGAACCAAAGCTCATCCTTCCACTAAACTGTGTGGTTGGAGCGGTAACTTGGCCAATAGAAACAGAGGTGAAACGAGCTAACGGTGAGAGCCCGACACCTAGGGGTTGCCCCCCAAATAGGTTGTTTGTTCCTCAAACTGTGCGTCCTAAGGTCATTCAATGGGCTCACACCTCGCTGCTCACCTGCCATCCTGGGGTAAAAAAAACCATGTACGTCATCAAGCAACGGTTCTGGTGGACATCTATGGAGAAGGATGTCAAGGAGTATGTGGCCGCCTGCACCATCTGCGCCAGGAATAAGACCTCTTCCAGGCCCCAGATGGGTCTGCTCAGGCCGCTGCCTATCCCCAGTCGGCCCTGGTCCGACATCTCAGTGGATTTTGTCACCGGACTGCCAGAATCCAAAGGTAACACCACCGTCCTCACGGTGGTGGATAGATTCTCTAAAATGACACATTTTATTGCTTTGCCTAAACTGCCATCGGCCAAAGAAACGGCTGAAGTGTTGTTGCACCATGTTTGTCGTCTCCACGGTTTTCCCAAGGACATCGTGTCAGACCGGGGTCCTCAGTTTGTCTCCCGTTTCTGGAGGGAGTTTTGCAGCCTCATCGGGGCCTCTGTCAGCCTCTCTTCCAGTTACCATCCCCAATCAAATGGACAAACGGAGAGACTGAATCAAGAACTGGAAACCTGCCTCCGGTGCCTGGTGTCCCAAAACCCAGCTTCTTGGAGTAAACACCTCACGTGGGTAGAATACGCCCACAACTCATTGCCTACCTCTGCCACCGGATTGACCCCGTTCCAGTGCGTCTACGGTTACCAACCTCCCATGTTCTCAGAGACAGAGAAAGAAGTCATGGTTCCCTCGGCACACGCACTGGTCAGGCGCTGTCATGGCATTTGGGCTTCAGCACGTCGGGTCCTCCTTAGGACTTCGGCCCGCATGAAAAAAGCGGCTGATCGGCATCGCCGTCCTGCACCTGTGTACAGACCGGGTCAGAAAGTGTGGCTATCCACCAGAGACTTGCCCCTGAACGTAGTCTCTAGGAAGCTGGCACCAAGATTTGTAGGCCCATTCACTGTGGAAAAGTGTATTAACCCTGTGTCTGTTCGTTTGCGCCTGCCTAGATCACTCAGAGTCCATCCAACATTCCACGTAAGCAAACTCAAGCCGGTCAAGGAAAGCAAAATGGTTCCCGCTTCCAAGCCCCCCCTCCTCCCAGGCTCATTGATGGAGGTCTGGTCTACACTGTCAAGCGTCTGCTGAAGGTCAGAAAACGAGGAAGGGGTCAGCAGTTTTTAGTGGACTGGGAGGGTTATGGACCGGAAGAGCGGGAATGGATCCCGTCTAGCTTCATCGTGGACCAGAACCTGATAAAGGATTTTTACAAAAGCCATCCTGAACTCGCTGGGCCGTCCGGAGCCGTCCGTAAAGGAGGGGGTACTGTGGTGTCTAGACAGTTGTGTTAAGTTAATTTATTTAGTTCAGTCCTTTTGTCTTTTGCCTTGTCTTGTGATTTCCTGTTTTATTTTGTAGTAACCTTTCCCTCTCGTTTCAGAGCATTCCTGCCCTGGTGTGTTTTTCCCACCAGTGTGATTGTCAGCCCCTCCCTTAATTGTTGCCACCTGTGTCCCCTTACCTAGTGTGTATATATAGTCTGCGTCTCCCTTTGTCTTGTGTCAGTTCGTCTTGTCTCGTCAAGCCTGCCAGTCATCCCTTGATCGTGTGAAGTATATTTTTGATAGTCATGTAGATGTTTTTTGGTTTAGAGTTTTTGATCCTCCAAGTGAGCGTTTTGTATTTGACCTTAATTAAAAGACCTTGTTAATTCTAATCTGTTTCTGGTGTTGTGCATTTGGGTCCTGAGCCTCGTGACATTCTTAACATATTTGACGTTTTGGCTCCGTAAAGTGAAGTTGTGTGCTGTCTGGTTTTGCCTTCGCCAAATGATACTTATACCATTGGATTCTGTGGAATCTCAGCTTTCATATGATATCTTGTTTGTGCAGATCCGATGAAGTATACAAGATTGCTACCGTGAGTTATGTTAGCACTCTTTCGCTTAGTGCTAATTCAGACACTCTGCATTAGAGTTGTGTTTTGTTTCGGTAAAAATGGTTCATATCGTCAGTTAGCTGAGTTTCTTCCCGTTAAGTGGGTATGACACATTAATAGGTTGTTCAATGTTAAGAAGCCCTGAGACACAGTTTCGTGAATATTGTTGTGTGTTTTTTTGGCACGGGTTTAACAGGTTAAAGTATCTTTTGCGATACTCAATTGCTTCTTTGAGTACTTCAGCTTTTGTACCCCTTTGAGTAGGTTGGTGTTGGTCTGAAATCATTCTATAAAGTCTACTTATATTGCATGAATGTCAATGAAAAAAATCAGTTAAGAATAGTCTGTTTTGCAGGATGAAAATTGGCCACAATTTAAATGTTCAACATACTTCCACACCAAGCAGTGATGTCACAGTGTACTGACACACGAAGCGGAACACTTCTACATCACTGCGTAGTAGGGTGTAATGGTATCCTTTTTTTTTACGAGTGGGAAAAAAGTCTGTCATTCAGGGCAGTATCCACTACACTATATAATCCAGGGGGCGGTATTGCACCTAAAAGCTGTTTGCCCGCCGCCCTCAAACAACAAATGACGCCCCGCCAAGACATGGTAGGGGAAACACTGGACACGGAAGCCGAGAGACCAAAATAAATAAGGGAAGCTTTTGGCATATGTTTTTCAATGGCTTATGCAATAGTAGAGGACCCCGGCTTTTATTGATTGTGATTGAAACACTTTCTTATTATTTATTTTGTAATATTTTCAAGACATTCTTTTTAGTTTTACAGCTTATTGAACCTTTTTGTTTGACATCAGCCATTATAGATAATATGGCCATCTGAGTGAGTGTGGTACTGTTTGTGGTTTGTTTTTAACTGTGTAATAAAGTTAATTATTCAAAATGTCAGAGTTCTTTATTTTTAAACTGAAACTTGCACTACTGTTCAAAAATAAATAACAACAAACCTGGAATTATACATTTGGGACTTTTTTTTGCTTTTTCTTGTTGTACCGAACCGAACCGAACCGTGACCTCCAAACCGAGGTACGAACCGAACCGTGAACTCTGTGAACCGTTACACCCCTACTGCGTAGTGAAGTTTAACCCCGAGAGGTCATAAAAAAGGATTTGCGCTGCACCCAGGCAAATAATCAGATTTGCTGATTACCTTCTTTCTTTGTGCGATAATAATGTTGTGTTGTGCTATAGTGCACTTAAAATAGTCTGCTGTACTACACGTGACTCAGTGTTATTTAAGGCTAAGCTTGTAGCTTCAAAAGAGTTATTTATAATTACCTGTGGAGCTATAATATAATGTTGCTCATAAATGATCATCCTTCTTAAGATACAGAAATAAAAAGACACATCCTCACCACAGTTGCACAACTAATCAAAATGTTCTTGAAATCGGCAGAGAAGGCCCGACGTACAATCTGTATTTTTACTGAATTATTATTTGGTAAAGATCCTTTGAAGAAAATCTTACCATTATTATTTCAGTATATTTTACATTTGAATAATGTTAAACAAATTATCAAATTGAATCATATTATTGCATATTTGAAAATCGTGCAGCCTTATCCTCAACCATATTCTGAAAACTATTATGTTTATATGTCCTAATATAATATATGACATTAGATTATAATAAGCTGATGCTACAGTAATAGCAATAAACCATGATACAATCCTGAAACGATACATACAAGTGTAGAGCTGAAGAGTGCAACTATTTTTGACAGAAAAATGCAATCCGTCTGTTTTTGTGTACATAGCATAATTATTTTGTCCCCACTCGCATTCTGAGAACTCTCCAGATTGACTCTAACTCCCTAAATGCTAACAAGGAATGTATGTATATGAAAGCACTTCCTGTACTCTTTGTGTAGCAACATCACCACCTTAAAACAAACCCATAATCTAAAATCGAGAGAACTATTGACTGCCATTTCATCCAAAAATGTCTGTCCCCGAAAAGGCCGGACCTTACATCAACGCCAGAGAAAAGTCAAACAAAATGAGGCCAACAAGCGCAATCAACGTCAAAAAAAGTAATTCTGAAGTCTTATAGATGTCTCACAATGCCATGTAAAAGTGCTGACTCATTGTGTTGTGCTGGTAAATTGTTGAGTGATGCTTTAGCTTTAGTCCCCAGAAGACATCTACTGTAATGTTATCAGGCCTCTTGCTGGGTGTGTGTGTGTGTGTGTGTGTGTGTGTGTGTGTGTGTGTGTGTGTGTGTGTGTGTGTGTGTGTGTGTGTGTGTGTGTGTGTGGTGTGTGTGTGTGTGTGTGTGTGTGTGTGTGTGTGTGTGTGTGTGTGTGTGTGTGTGTGTGTGTGTGTGTGTGTGTGTGTGTGTGTGTGTGTGTGTGTGTGTGTGTGTGTGTGTGTGTGTGTGTGTGTGTGTGTGTGTGTGTGTGTGTGTGTGCAGTATGTGGGAGCTGCCTCAGTGTGTTCAAAGTGTTCATGAATCCACACTGTACTACGACTCAGCACCTTATCCATTAATCATGGCGTAGTCATCCTTTAATACTCAGCCGCGTACAGCACTCTGCTGATACGCAGATAAGCAGATTGTGAGTAGGGATGTGCATCTCCATCACTGAGGCCGATGCCATGCGCATCTCAATAGGTTGCTAACGATACGATACATTAACGATGCATTTGAAACACCAGGCGATGCGATTCACCCCTGTTGCGATACAGTTCCATACGATTTGATTCAACATTATGCGATACGATGCGATTCAACACGATGCAAAATAATGATACTTCAATGGTACGACAGAAGATTTTTGTTTTATTCCTCATATGCAGCAAATCATACATTAACAAAAAAATGCTTTACATATTTGGTTCTCTCTACTAGCACTGCACATCCATTATGCTGTTTGTTTTACCTTTAAAAGCTCTCCAGAGTACAGTTCAATGTTATAGCACCTCACAGTTAAACAAGTTAAGGATGCATTGCCCAGGATTAACAGCTACCATAGAGCAATGCCCATACAGCTGCTGCCTGATGTGCTTAACACTCATCCATAGGCTAACTCACCAGTGAGCAGAAAGCAGTGGGTTCTATAGGAACAATAAAGAATACAGATAACCTTTCACAAACAGGTATTTCATAACTGCTTACAGTAAGGAAGACATTTACACTGTGATTGGCCGTCACAGGCTGCTGTAAACTAAACACCACTCTCTCTGACAGAACACCTCTCTGAGTGATTTAACTCATATGTCTAACTTTGAGGTTTCTCTTTTCAGCCGCAGACCCCATGTCGCCTCTTTATGTGCGTCGCTAAGTTCCTCGTACTACTTGCGTACTTTAAAGCGGCTCGGCATCGTTTACAATTTGCGAGCTATTCTTGAAGTTGACCGTCTTTCTTGAAAAATCCGAAGTGTTGCCAAACGTTTGATTTGTAGGTCTTTTTCGGTGCGCTGTGTTTCTCTTTCTCCTCGACTTCCATGTGTGTTGATACCTGAGACTCTCGGCCTCCGTAGTGCGAAGCAAAGATCAAAGATCGTCCCGTCTGAGAGCTGACAGGATGAGGGGATATGATATGAATTAATCGTTTGTTTACCGATGCAAAGACGCTACAATCGATGCATCGCGAGTTCAACCCAAACTGTAGCCGATGTGCACTCTTTCAACCGGAGCACTCGCATCTTGAACCTTTATGCCGGTGCACCGATGCCAATCGGTGAATCTTAACATTCCTACTTGTGAGTCATGATTTAAAGCTTACAGGGCCTGAACCCTATCGTTTGAAGGAAGACTCAAACATCTGTGTCTACTTCCTGCTTTTCTCTTAGTTGCATTGTGTTTGCACAGAGAAGCTGGGACGAAGACAATATGATGTCTTTATTGTATATAGAGCATATGGACGACAGCAAATACATTCAACAACTGAGTATGAAAATGACAGCTCATTAGTAGCGACAAACACCACACACACACACACACACACACACACACACACCCACACACACCCACACACACACACAGCATATCCCATTGAGAAGAGCATTGAACAGAGAGCATCTGTTGTTCTGTATTCATTTGTTTACACAGGTTTGGGGGAAATAAATCAAATGTTGTAATGTGTTACACTTACCAAAGCAAATGAAGGACAATGACAGGTGGCTCATTCTCATTTGTACTTCACTTATATGTGTATGTTATTATTATTAAGCATTATTTAAACAATACCACTTCATAATTGTTGTTGTTTTTTAAATCAACAATGCTTTGGGTACCTTTTAAAATACTTTATTCTTTAGTGTTAGTTACATGTTAGTATTGCTGTAGTGATGTCACTATGTTCCAGAAGTAAACAGTGTGGGAGAGAAAGAATTTGGGATTCTAACTTGACACCTAATCTGTTGTCGGGTTATCAATGGATGGCCCAGGTATATTTTGCAGCCCACCTCACCTATAGGTATGTGTTCCTCCATCGGTGATCATGCCTTACAGCACTTGGTTGCATGGAGTGTAGCACGGTGCTTTGCCCCCCCCCTCATTGGACTGACATTACTATGCTGAGCTTGCACTGCTTGTTTTGATTTGACTTCTAAATATGAATTTCCAACACTACAGGTAGGATGTTATTCTATAGGAATCACTTCAGCAGCAACACATAGGGATGCAAATACAACATTCCCACATGACAAAGACTTACACCCTGCTTGTGGTTGTAATCAGAAAGCCCACACCATCCACATCTTCAGCTTAGATCATTACTCAAGTACTTCCCTAGGAAATACGGTCTACTGCATAGCAGCCCTACAGTGCTGAAGCAGAACATTTACTCGTAGCTAGCGCCTGCTGTGTAGCGCTAATCTGTGTGTGAACAGATGGCACGCACTAACAAGCTAGGCTAAATGTAGCTACTGTTGGCATGGGCCAAGACTGATCTCTGACTTCTGATCCTAAGCCTCTTAATTAAATGCACCATTTAATCTATTCGGTTTGCAGTCACTCTGCTCCTCCTCCTGACCTGGCCAACCCGGTGATTAAAACATCACACTGTTAGTCCAATTAGATTGACAGAAAGCCCCCCCATTTACACACATTGCTGTTAATGGTGGTGTCAATCAACAATAAGGAATCTTGTCAAAGGTGTTGCAAACCAGATGGAAACAAGTCAGGTTAAAATGCTGCTCCAAGAACTAAAGCAAGAAGGGGTGGGGAAATTGATGGCACCATGGCATTTGACGTAGCTCTGCAGCTGCAATATATAGCGACCGTTAGATTGAATGTGCATTGAAGGTCTCCTATCATGTATGTTATACATGAATATGTGTAAAAATAAAACCCTCTCTCTTTTCCTCCTTACCCACATCTCTAAAAACGTGTGTACAACGGAGCTGATCCAGATTTGCTGCCGATATTACGTAATATCGGAAATGTGGGCTGGGCTCTTTTTTTTATTTATTTTTGATAAAGCTACGGACCCGGAATCTGCCCTTCTCTAACTGGGCTGACATAGAGGGGTATGAGGCTAGAATGGGTGATCTGTTTCGTATGTTGATCAAAAGACTTCAGAGACATGTTTTTTATAAATCTGAGACCTATAATATGCCTACACATAGTATAATAGGAGACCTTTACATCAAGAGCCTCATATTAAATAAAGGTAATTTGACTGAAGTCTGAGGAGTCTCAGAACTCCATACAGCCAATCAGATTTAAAAGAAATCTACAGTTTTAGCTATCATTATAGTACATACATATATATTAAATTGCTGGGAATAATTGTCACTGTGATTTCACAGAGCTGTCTGGGAAGTCGAACTGGAAACACCAATAATGTTGCATATAAGCTGTCCCTGAAATGTCTACGAGCTGTAGCTGCTTACTTAAAAGCAAGTTCCTGGAATGTCTACAATACGTTTGAACTGCCTGGTGCTGCTGTCCATGGTGCTGAGATGTGTACATCAAGCTGCAACTGCAACCTTTAACTGTCCATAGGACTGATGTATATACTGAAAGCTTTACCTGTAGTTTTCCATCTGGCTGAAATATACTGAAAGTTGAATCTGCAATCTGTAGCTGTCCATGGTGCCCTTGTATCTACTTAAAGCAGGGGTGGGGAACCTCCGGCCCCCGGGCCGTATACGGCCCGCGAGGCCATTTGGTACGGCCCTCGAGGTAATTTATAAACACACGCAAAAAAGAAAAAAATGTAAAAAATCTAGGCCGCAAAATAATTAAACAAGCGAGTGCCTGTTTTTCCTGGCCAATGTCAGGGTCCTTGAACACAACACAAACATGTCATCACGTGGTATATGTCTCGTCTCACAGGGGTGCAGTTCTGACGGAGAGCACCGGAAAGCCGCTCCAGCACTTCAGAAAGTGCAGTACCCATAAGGAGCCGTACACATGCTGCAGTTTCTGCGTGTCTGTGTCTTTAGTTGAAAGCCCAGTGGCGATCTGTTCATCTGTCATACTGATCATACAGTCAATAACTTTGTTGTTATTAGCATCTGGTTAGCTAGCTATGCTAACGAATATAAGAAGCTTTTTCCACAACCAGTGAGGTAAAGGTACATCTTTATATGATCATTATAGTTATAAAAAAACAAGAGAATAAAGTAAACAGGTATAAAATACTATATGACAGTAAAAAAAAGTTGTTATTAATAAAGAAGAATACAGTTTGAAAGGAGAGTGATTTGTAAAATATCTATAAAGAAAAATAAATCTGTTTACAGTTCTGTTTCATCTGGGTGTTGAGAGATGTATCCATAGATAGATATCCTAATGTTGCTCTCAAAGTGCACCAGATTGATGCTTTTAACTTCAACATTTAAAAAAAAATCTTCCTGGGGGAGCATGCCCTCGGACCCCCCTAGAGGAGGTTAGGTCCCCCCCCCCCCCCCTTAAATCATGTTCACATGGTTAGGAAACTAAATACATTTGCACACATTTCGTGTGTCTATGCATGAGTCATGGTAATATATCTGGATTAAGAGGTTGCTTCTTCTTTGCACAGCATGAAAGAAAGGCCAAATGAGTGGGCTGTGATTTTAGTATTTTTAAGCAGAGGTCAATAATTTGTACGGCCCTCGGAGGATGTTGAAAACATTGAAATGGGCCTTAAGAGGAAAAAGGTTCCCCACCCCTGACTTAAAGCTTTACCTGCAATGTTAAGCTGTATATGGTGCTGATATATTTACTGAGAGCTGAACCTGCAACCTGTTGCTGTCCATGGTGCTCATCTATTTACTAAGAGCTCTACCTCCTACATGCAGCTGTTCATGTTTCTAGTCTATGTAATAATAGCTCTACCTGCAACATATAGCTGTCCATGGTGCTTATATATATATATATATATATATATATATATATATATAGAGCTTGCAGTATGTGTATATACAGTGGGGCAAAAAAGTATTTAGTCAGCCGCCAATTGCGCAAGTTCTCCCACTTAAAAAGATGAGAGGCCTGTAATTTTCATTCTAGGTACACCAAGACCAAAGAGCTGTCAAAGGACACCAGAAACAAAATTGTAGACCTGCACCAGGCTGGGAAGACTGAATCTGCAATAGGTAAGCAGCTTGGTGTGAAGAAATCAACTGTGGGAGCAATTATTAGAAAATGGAAGACATACAAGACCACTGATAATCTCCCTCGATCTGGGGCTCCACGCAAGATCTCACCCCTTGGGGTCAAAATGATCACAAGAACGGTGAGCAAAAATCCCAGAACCACACGGGGGGACCTAGTCAATGACCTGCAGAGAGCTGGGACCAAAGTAACAAAGGCTACCATCAGTAACACACTACGCCGCCAGGGACTCAAATCCTGCAGTGCCAGACGTGTCCCCCTGCTTAAGCCAGTACATGTCCAGGCCCGTCTGAAGTTTGCTAGAGAGCATTTAGATGATCCAGAAGAGGATTGGGAGAATGTCATATGGTCAGATGAAACCAAAATAGAACTTTTTGGTAAAAACTCAACTAGACGTGTTTGGAGGAGAAAGAATGCTGAGTTGCATCCAAAGAACACCATACCTACTGTGAAACATGGGGGTGGAAACATCATGCTTTGGGGCTGTTTTTCTGCAAAGGGACCAGGACGACTGATCCGTGTAAAGGAAAGAATGAATGGGGCCATGTATCGTGAGATTTTGAGTGACAACCTCCTTCCATCAGCAAGGGCATTGAAGATGAAACGTGGCTGGGTCTTTCAGCATGACAATGATCCCAAACACACCGCCCGGGCAACGAAGGAGTGGCTTCGTAAGAAGCATTTCAAGGTCCTGGAGTGGCCTAGCCAGTCTCCAGATCTCAACCCCATAGAAAATCTTAGGAGGGAGTTGAAAGTCTGTGTTGCCCAGCGACAGCCCCAAAACATCACTGCTCTAGAGGAGATCTGCATGGAGGAATGGGCCAAAATACCAGCAACAGTGTGTGAAAACCTTGTGAAGACTTACAGAAAACGTTTGACCTCTGTCATTGCCAACAAAGGGTATATAACAAAGTATTGAGATGAACTTTTGTTATTGACCAAATACTTATTTTCCACCATAATTTGCAAATAAATTCTTTCAAAATCAGACAATGTGATTTTCTGGATTTTCTTTTTCTCATTTTGTCTCTCATAGTTGAAGTGTACCTAGGATGCAAATTACAGGCCTCTCTCATCTTTTTAAGTGGGAGAACTTGCACAATTGGTGGCTGACTAAATACTTGTTTGCCCCACTGTATATACACATACTGCACTATACCTGCAAAATGCTTCAAGTTGTAATGCTATGTTCTCTTAACAAGTCCATGTTGTCAGTGACACATCAACTGACTTCGGGTAATTTTCTAAGCTACAAACTGACATGGACACATGCCGCTTCATGACAGGAGTGACACACTACAAATCAAAGATGCCTCAACTTTTTCTTTGCCCCATTGACGTGGATAATCATTCATATATTTTTTGTTTCACCATACCTGGGCTGCGTCTCACTTCGGTTATGTTTCATTTCCTCACTCGTCGGTCTCGGTATCACCGGAAGTTGATTTGTCTGCGCCATCTTGAGTAGCGTCCCAGTGGCCTTATTTGTGCCGGAGGACTGATTGGACGATGCAGCGCATGCACTGATCTGTTGCTTCTTGACAGGGGCGGACTGGGGGGGAAAAGTGGCCCGGGGATTAATTGACAGACAGGCCCACTTAATGGTGACGAAAGTATGTAACTTAACAAAAAACCCTATGCATTTTATGTTATTTTGGACCATTATTCATATAGTCATCACATTACCTGAGCCCTTGAGTTGCCTAGAGCAAAATAGTTACAGCATATATTTAGTGATTTTAATGTTAACAGATCATTGATGCAATAACATTTGGACCCAATTTGCCTGACTTGACACATAGAATAAAACATGGGCGTAGGAAGCATCCTCAATGTGGGTGAGACAATTTAACAGGGGGTGTGGGCAGGTGGTGGACCTCACCTCCTCTAGGGGGAACAAAATATAAATGCAACACTTTTGTTTTTGCTCCCATTTTTCATGAGATGAACTCAAAGATCTAAAACATTTTCTATATACACAAAATAACCATTTCTCTCAAATATTGTTCACAAATCTGAAACAATCTGTGATAGTGAGCACTTCTCCTTTGCCGAGATAATCCATCCCACCTCACAGGTGTGGCATATCAAGATGCTGATTAGACAGCATGATTATTGCACAGGTGTGCCTTAGGCTGGCCACAATAAAAGGCCACTCTAAAATGTTCAGTTTTATCACACAGCACAATGCCACAGATGTCGCAAGTTTTGAGGGAGCATGCAATTGGCATGCTGACAGCAGGAATGTCCACCAGAGCTGTTGCCCGTGAATTGAATGTTCATTTCTCTACCATAAGCCGTCTCCAAAGGCGTTTCAGAGAATTTGGCAGTACATCCAACCGGCCTCACAACCACAGACCACGTGTAACCACACCAGCCCAGGACCTCCACATCCAGCATGTTCACCTTCAAGATCGTCTGAGACCAGCCACTCGGACAGCTGCTGCAACAATCGGTTTGCATAACCAAAGAATTTCTGCACAAACTGTCAGAAACCGTCTCAGGGAAGCTCATCTGCATGCTCGTCGTCCTCATCGGGGTCTCGACCTGACTCCGGTTCGTCGTCGCAACCGACTTGAGTGGGCAAATGCTCACATTCGATGGCGTCTGGCACGTTGGAGAGGTGTTCTCTTCACGGATGAATCCCGGTTTTCACTGATCAGGGCAGATGGCAGACAGCGTGTGTGGCGTCGTGTGGGTGAGCGGTTTTCTGATGTCAATGTTGTGAATCGAGTGGCCCATGGTGGTGGTGGGGTTATGGTATGGGCAGGCGTATATTATGGACGACGAACACAGGTGCATTTTATTGATGGCATTGTGAATACACAGAGATACCGTGACGAGATCCTGAGGCCCATTGTTGTGCCATTCATCCACGACCATCACCTCATGTTGCAGCATGATAATGCACGGCCCCATGTTGCAAGGATCTGTACACAATTCCTGGAGGCTGAAAACATCCCAGTTCTTGCATGGCCAGCATACTCACCGGACATGTCATCTAGGGCTGTGCAATTAATCGTATTTTAATCGTATTTTAATCGTATTTTAATCGCGATTACGATTATGGCTTGCGACGATTATGAAAACAGCATAATTGACAAAATACGATTATTTTGCTGGGTGCACTTTCGCCTCTCCCTAAAACCCACTCGGCCACGTGGGAGTGACATGTGTTGTGAGGGTTCAACGCGAGCGAAGATGTCAGAACAAGAGCAGCAACTCGTTAAAAAGAAGGGTACAACTATTTCCACTATTTGCAAGTACTTTGTCATTACATTCCACATCGCTAAAGATATGTGCCCAGTTAGCACTGTTAGCAACCAGGGCTTTAAGCAACTTGTCAACACGTTGGACAAGCGTTACGCGATGCCGTCTCGGTATTATTTCAGCAGGTCTGCGCTGCCTGCGCTATATGACAAATGCCGTGGGGAAGTTGAGAGAGATGTGGCTTCAGCTGACTACTTTGCTACCACAACAGTCCTATGGTCTAGCCCAGCGGTGCCCAACCAGTCGATCGCGAGATGTGTCTAAAAATAGAACAACAATATTCTGTTTTATCGTTAATGTCCTGTAACATAATCTTCCTGTGCCAGAATAATGCACTTGAACGCATCAAAGCTTTGTGATTGGCCGGCGTCACATGTGTCGGAGCGTGGCTGAGGGTCTTCAGTACAGGTGGCAATATTGTCACCTGCCTGCGCTCATCTCTGAAACCAGACCATGTCAACAGGCTGTTGTTTCTAGCAAAAAATCTTTAAGAGATGACATGAGCAGCCCTACCAGCATTTGCCATGGTGGCCTAACATTTTTATTTGGTCTTAAATTGTAGTTCAACATTTATTTCCTGTTACTTCTGGACCATGAGGGTTGGCCAGCCTTCAACGTTTAACTGAGTGGAATATGTTGAATATGTTTTACCAAAATGTTGGCTATATGTTAAGGAGTTTTCAGTAGGTTGTGAGAGTGCACTGCAACATGTTTGATTTCATTTATTTTGGTCCAATTTATTTTTATTTATCATATTAATAATATATGTTTAGTATGGTTTTGGAAGTGTGCTCCAACATATTTGTTGATCTTGTTTATTGGTAAAATATTAATTGTTTTAAAGTTCAATAAATGGTCAATGAATAATCGTCAAAATAATCGTGATATCAATTATTGACCCAAATAATCGTGATTATGATTTTTGCCATAATCGCACAGCCCTAATGTCATCCATTGAGCATGTTTGGGATGCTCTTGATCGGCGTATACGACAGCGTGTTCCAGTTCCTGCCAATATCCAGCAACTTGGCACAGCCATTGAAGAGGAGTGGACCAACATTCCACAGACCACAATCAACAACCTGATCAACTCTATGCGAAGGAGATGTGTTGCATTGCGTGAGGCAAATGATGGTCACACCAGATACTGACTGGTTTTCAGACCCCCCCAATAAAGCAACACTGCACGTTTCAGAGTGGCCTTTTATTGTGGCCAGCCTAAGGCACACCTGTGCAATAATCATGCTGTCTAATCAGCATCTTGATATGCCACACCTGTGAGGTGGGATGGATTATCTCGGCAAAGGAGAAGTGCTCACTATCACAGATTTTTTCAGATTTGTGAACAATATTTGAGAGAAATGGTTATTTTGTGTATATAGAAAATGTTTTAGATCTTTGAGTTCATCTCATGAAAAATGGGAGCAAAAACAAAAGTGTTGCATTTATATTTTTGTTCAGTGTAGGATGGGTTAAAAGCAGAGAACACATTTCACTGTGTGCTCTGCATGTGTGAGGGTTTCATCCCTCCCAATTCTTCTTCTTCTTCTTCTTCTTCTTCTTCTTCTTCTTCTTCTTCTTCTTCTTCTTCAACACCCATATAAAACAGAACTGTAAACAGATTTACTTTTCTTTCAACATTTATTTGAACAGCTGTTGGAGCAATGAGGACGGTGGTCTGAAGCCCACCTCAGCTCTGTGCGTCCCTTAATGAGCTGGTCAAATTGTAAAAGAAGGAATTCGAAACACCAGGATAAAGGATAAACAGTCATCTGTTTTAACGGTAAAAGAACAACAATACAAAATAAGGAGTACTCCTGCTCTGTTGCCAGTGCTGGGAGATCTTACTATCTTGGCAGCAGGAGGAAAAGAGGCCGGACACAAAGACACAACAGGGCTACATGTAATCTCAACAGGAGGGGTTGTGTCTGATGCTCCTCCCATAGGGGTCATCCATTGGGTGATACAAAAACGATGGCCTGTCGCAGCGAATCAGCGCGAGCCAGCCGAGGTGACCCGGAAACAAGAGTCTCTTAAGTTTGAGGCAAAACAAACACATCTGGTGTTCGTTGTCTCGCATTCTTGCAGCCTGCACACACACACACACACATGGAGCTTCTAGGGAGATCGTCTCACCGTAGCTGTCAATCTGATCGAAAGACGTGTTCAATGGCATTAAAACCAGAAAAAACGCGGCTGAATCGGTTGTTGTTTGTTTTGCATCAATCTTGATACAGGGTACTTATTATATGTTGTACTTTGGATTCCTAAAGCTTTGAGTCTACTAACCCATCATCCAAGGTTAGTTTTCACTATAAGTACAATATGTTTTTTGGACGGACACTATCATTTACAGTTTTTTACCATGTTCAATCTGAATTTTCTTTAAAATAAAAAACATCTATATTGAATCTGACTTTTCTACATCCAACTCACAGGTTTATCATTACTTTGAGAACAAAGATTATTAATTTAACCCTTTTAGAAGGGAAGATATGGTCATTTGTTCTGGGAATGTCATTTTAGAGCCTGAGGCCTGAAAAACAGGCTCAGGGTTTAACAGGTTAAGCAAACCCACATCTGGACACTAGGAACACAGGTTACTTCAATAATCAATACAGCAAGTGGAGGCAAAAGTGACTGCACCCAAAACAATAAACCTGCTAGCTAACTAGCCTAAACTCAGTAACAGAATGTGGGCAACACGTTCTTCTACACAGCCGCGCGACTTCTGAGTCAGACGTCACTTCCCCCTTTTCTATCCTACGGGTACAGCCACTCCCCCTGAACCCCGTTCAGCTGGGCTGGGCCGGAACACTTACAAATGTGGGCCGGTAGGATTCAGGCAAAAAACAAAATAATTTTTTTTAAGAATGGCGTTTATCTTTTTGGAGAATGAGCTCTCAAGTTCGATCAGCTGTGCGGCGTCATCACAAACAAGAGGAAAGGACGTCCCATTGCTCTTAAAACTAATTTCCCTGCTTCTCGTGGTTTCCTTGCGTCTCTCCATGCTTCCCTGGTGGGAGGGACTAGAGGCAGGGAAACTACGCAAGTGAGGGAAGCAAGGAATCCATTTAACCAAAGTGAGATGCAGCCCTGGTCCCCCTTCTCTCTCCCCCCTCTGTTCCTCTGTGACTCCATTAGGTCGCTGTCCGTGGTGCTGAAGATCTATTTCAAGCTAGTTTTGCATACTGTAACTGTCCATGGTGCTGATGTAACTACTTTAACTTGTAGCTGCATTTTCGAGCTGTCCATGGGGCTGAGATGTCTTTATTAAGTTGTTATGCTAAGTTCACATTGTAAGTGAGAAAAGCAACGTGCTACAAGACTTTGTTCAATGCAAGTGACAACACATGAAGCTACAAGCTGATACCTGTGCTGCAATGACTGAGAACTAGAACCAATCATGTGGTTTTTTGTAGACAATGTAGCTTGCCACGCATTGGATGCTTTTGTTGCTCATATATTGGAAGTTAAGACGATGTTATGATGTCGTTGTCTATGGTGTGAAATCATGACCACTACAAGTGCACTTACAACATTTTATGGAGGTAATAGACGAGTAACACCGTGCAGTGAGATGGTTAAAAAGTGCTATTTTGGCCAGAATATCAGATTTGAAATGTAACAATGTGCTGACTTATGGCTTTCATTTGAGTTTGTAGATGTAGAGGGTACCCTTTATGATATTCAGTTGATCTCATTCTGTCTGCTTTAACATGTTCAGTGTCCTCTCTATAGTATTACAAATGTGTGTGTTATCTTCCCTGTATTCATGCTATTCTAACCTATAGGATTTGCTCTACTGCTGCACTAACCCATTTCCCATTGGAGCATTTCAGTTATCTAATCAGTGGTTCTCAAACTTTTTTCAATCATGTACCCCCTTTGAAAAGGAAATTCAGCCAAGTACCCCCTGATCAGCGCAAAAACTATTTGTTAGGGACAAAAAGCTTAATGCTATATTTCAAATGTTTACAATCCATCACTAAATTCATGGCAAACCAATTTTAACATCATGCAATAACACTGAGACGACATTAGTTGCATTGAACTGATCTTTTTAATAAGTTGTACTTACAGTGTAGAGAAACATGGGCTTGTGCTTCACTGAGGATCTTTGTCATTCTGACAGGGAGGCAACCGCAGTTATTACACTTTGTGTTTTGAAATATAACTCTGTTCATATAAAACCCACACTGCTCAAACTTCCTTACTTTTCCTAAAATTGGTATATTTATTTATTTACTTTGGGGCGTGGGGAATGAAGAGAAAAAAATATATGAGCATTTTATGAGCATGGGATTTTGACCCCTCATATAAACATATGCATAATGCTGCGCTATACTTTGCGGCCACACGCCGTTGCCAAGCAACGTTTAATATAAGATCTAGCTATAACTAGCTAGATCTGATAGATTTGGAAAAAAAAGCGAGTGAAGTATAACCGGACTCGAGAGAGAGATCAGAGATCAGATCAGCTGCTGCTGACGGAGAACACGCAGCTCTGCATGATCACAGCTCCGCCGCTGTGACGGACCGTTGAGTGGAGCAAAACACACTAAGAGTTAGACCTAACACACTTAGATAGTTTATCTACTCTGGAACTAGCTAAACTAGCTATAAATATATTTATTCTTTACTGTCGGATCACTCATTACAGGTTCAGCGAGCTGCAGGAGACTGACGGGCTGTCAGGAGGGGGAGAGGAAAAGAGAGCACCCCGTTTATTGTTCCCATTTTATTATCCAGAGTTACTGTAAACCTTTGAATAAAGTAGTTAATCTACTATTAGTAGTTTGTTTAAATGCATTAATTATGTTTTTTTTTTCATTAACATAAAATAAATCTCACGTACCCCCTGCAGTACTCCAACGTACCCCTAGGGGTCCGCGTACCCCCATTTGAGAACCACTGCTCTAGATGACTGTCCATAATCTCTATGTCTTGAATGGTGCCCTATATCGGCACTAATGAGGGCCAATTGATACTAGGGCTGAACGATATACCGTGTCATGGCAATAACCGCGGTATGCGCATGCGCGGTATTCACACCGCAGGGATGTGCGGTTTTATTCATTTATTTTTTTTAAATGCTAACGCACTTTAGCACAGAATTCAAAATAAAGATACCCTTATTACTTATCGAAACTGCACATACAATATATCCGATTAAAGCTGAGACTCCACAGATTATTTAAGTATAGTATCTAAGCGATCCGATCTCGCAACAGGGGAAGCAAACACAGACATCACAACACGTACCTTTTACGGAGCTTTTACGGGAGATCGTCTCACCGTAGCTGTCAATCTGATCAAAAGACGTGTTCAATGGCATTAAAACGAGAAAGAAAAAACGCGGCTGAATCGGTTAATCCATAGATTGATAATGTATCTGTGGCTTTGAAGCAATTGTTTATAATCCATAATTCCATTTTTATGTAAAAATCGGATCACAAAAGTTAGCTGCTAATGGTAGCCACCTTGGTGGTATGCAGCTTCCGGTTTTGGCTACGCGTCGTCACTCTCACTCCTTATTTGTTCATGTGTTGGTGTGTGTAGAACTTCCCCTGATATTTGCCCTTTTTAGACAGATTTAGCACCAAAAAAACCCTCTTTTGGGGCCATTTGGGTGGATTTTCCATATCTCTGGCCCACCTTGCTGGATTTTGACATGTGACATCTCTTTCTGACCGTCAGAGCCAATGGAATCGAGGGGAAATCACACAGTCCTTATTTGGTAATGTGTGTGTGAGAGACTTCCGCATTGCCAAGACCGGAAGCAGCAGCCACTCTGGTGGCTACCATTAGCAGCTAACTTTTGCTCTGCGATATTTACATAAAAATGGAATTATGGATTATAAATTAAATCATTTTTTTATACAGAGACGTTAAAAACCTATCAATTAACCGATTCAGCCGCGTTTTTTCTTTCTCGTTGTAATGCCATTGAACACGTCTTTTGATCAGATTGACAGCTACGTGAGACATCTCCCCTCGAAGCTACGTAAAGGTACGTGTTGTGATGTCTGTGTTTGCTTCCCCTGTCCGAGTTCAGATCACTCAGTGATGATACTATATACCTAAATAATCTGTGGAACCTCAGCTTTAATCGGATATCTTGTAAGTGCAGCTACGATACGTAATAATAAGGGTACTTTTATCTTGAGTTCTGTGCCAAAGTGCGTTAGCATTTTTCGCTCAGGGGTCATTTAGATGCTTCTTATGAGACTTGTGTTTTGTTTTGGTATAAAATGGTTTGTATCGTCAGTTAGCTGAGATTATTTCCGTTAATCTGGTATAACACATTAATAGGTTCTTAAATATTACGATCCCCTGAGACACTGTCGTGAAAAAAAAAGTAAAGTACCCGCCGAGACTTTGGGGTTTAACAGGTTAAAAAAAACGCAATATATACCGCAGGGGGGGGGGGGAACCGCGATGTCAGTTTTGTTCAATACCTTGCAGCCCTAATTGATACGCATTTGGTATAACGAAGATAGGGATTCTGATTGATCATTTAAAAGATCCACCATGTAATATACTCATGTAATGCTCAGACTCTTTCAACCACAGCTGTAGTCTTGAGGAGGCAGGGGTGGTGTGTATCCCTTATTCAACCTGACAAGGTGAGGGTGCAGTTATGAATGGGAATGGCCAGGGGAGTATATTCCAAAGAGATAGAAACACACACACATTTGTCCCACCAATGGAGTGTTGGAATCTGTTTGGAATATTGCCAAAGCATGTAGAATAATCTTTTGTGCACAGCTTTATCTGAAAGCAATTCATTCATTTGTATGGTTATTTAACCATAGCATTTGAAAGTCTTTTCTGTGAGACACTTTAACTTGGCCATGGGAAGATTCAAAGGGAAGAGTGTGTCTACCCCCCCCCCGCTGCGTTCTCACCACCTGCATCCATGTGTGTGCATATTAATAACTATTCTGTCATGATTCTGTCTTGTTAAGGATCAGGTTTGTTGAGGCACACATTCTGTTATCATCGTTTGAGATAACTCTCTTGATAGTTCATAATACATTTGTGTTGATCACTTGATCTAAGAACAAGCACATTGAATTCCAATGACCAAAGGAATGAATCGGGAAGGAACTATTTCATTTCTTATCATCCTGGTGTGTTTACGTTAATAATCTGTGATTAATTGTAAGGTCTATAGTTGTAAGGTACTACGGATATGCATGCGGTGAATTAGGATACCATAGGGGACATAACCTGACTGCATTTACACAAAACATCAAGACAATGTATTGCAGTAAGATTTGTATACGTGTTTGCCACAGTCTGATCCTGCTACATCTGTCTACAAAGGTGTTTTTCCAAATATGACAAAGACTTGTTCTCAAAGCTTTTCCCATCATTGATGTTTCTTACACTTTACCCTTGTGTTTGTTTCCGAGGAGCTTCTGTACTGAAGCTAGTGTTGTCACGATACCAACATTTTGGTTTCGATACCGATACAAGAATTGCGATTCCGATTCTTTTTCGATACTTTTCTTAAAAAAAGGGAAACAGTCTTAAATGTAATTATTGTGCTTTATTTCACACCAGAACCATAACACACACTTTTAAACAATGAGAACAATAAATAAAATAAATGACAAGAATTTGTATTAAATAAAATTAAGCATCATTTATAAACAACCTTTTGGTTTTTCGCTTCTGGCGTCTTTTTTGTCAACAAGCCGAGGCGCAGCGGCAGTTGCACTCCCACTTGCAGCCATGCTTCTCATTTTCTCACATGCTCTGGCAGCTAGCGCGTGCACGAGAGAGGGGAGGGACTTAGAGCGTGCTTGAGAGGGGAGGGACGGCAGGCACGGCTGCAGTGCAGGGAGTGGAAGCAGAGCGCTGAACACACACGGCTCTTATTAAAACAGCGCTTTCTCACCGGAGGTACTTTTCCCCGTCATTCTTAAAGTACCGGATACTAATGAAACGGAGGAATCGTAACGTTTTTAACGGCAGGGTATCGCGTGGTACCTTTCAAGTATCGGTTACACCGTGCTGCAACACTATACTGTACTGCTCAATTGAGCAATTCAAAGGCATGAGGGCCAGTATCACAGATTGGGAGCCATGTCTGGGGGCAGAATCCTCAGCTGTCAACTCTGTTGCAATATTTATAATTAGTACTATGATGATTGTAAAATCCGAAACTGGAAAGGCGGGAAAGCTAGCATCAGAATTCCTCACAATTGTATCTGTTTTATTGCAATGAAATCTCTCCGAAGAATAAGTATATACGTGCAACTCATTAGTAAAGCACTTATAACACGAACACTGTCATACATGTAGTTCTTAAAGAGATTGTGTTGAAGCTGTTCTTGGAAATGCAGTCAACATAACTGGGATTCATTCTTTGTAAAGGTACAGTAAGGACCAAACATACACGTGCCATCAAAGAATCCACTGATCTGGAAAGCAAGAAGGGAGAGCATTTTCAAAATTCCAATGTAACTTTTTTTGTAAATGAAACAGAAATGTTGGGTTCACATTGTAAATGTGGTTGGTGTGGGAATTCTCCAATTCGTCGTAACCTTAAACATGTTTTAATGGTGCTAACAAAAAGTGCTTTGCTACCACAAGACAAAGGAACTCATTGTCAGTGAGTTGTGATGAAGGTTTGTGGTTTCCCACACCCTGGTTTCTTTTAGGAAATGTAATGAGGTTTAGCTGTAAAACAAAAACAATAGGGATGTCCCGATCACCTTTTTTTGCTCCCGATCCGATTCCGATCATTTGATTTTGACAATCTGCCGATACCGATTTTTCCAGATCCGATCTTTATGCAATGCATTAAGAGAAAAAAAAGTAACAGATAACGGCTGGTCATCCAACGCGATGAATTCAGCTATCTTGGCTGTTATTTGTTTGGCCTTTTCACTGTTCTGGGGCAGTTTCTCTTTCCTTTTAAAAGTCTCTGAAAGTGTCGGTTGTTTCAGTGCCGTTACCTGAGTGGCCGCTGTGTACTCGTCGTGTTGTTGTTGGTGTTTGTTTCTCAGGCGGCGTGTTAGATTGGTTGTGTTGAACGTAGCTCTGTTCTTTCCACCACGCGGAACCTCCGCCTTGCAAACATTGCATCTGGCTGTTACACTGCCTTCGCTTTCAATTTTATAATACTTCCAAACTCCTGACATTTTCTCCGTCCCGACTCCCGAGTCACCAGCTGAACGTAGCCTCTCGTTAGCTTACTGCTACTATTACACACTGTGCCCTGCCCACTCTGTTGCCAGGCCTTCGTTCCTATATATACAAAAAATAAATAATTTGATAAGTATGCTGACAGCGAGTCACTAGTCTGATATAAAACATCTTTAGGTTGTTGTTTTTTAGAGATGTCCCACATTTTTTTTTTTATAAAATATTTGTATTATTTAATTTAATGTTACAAAACAAAAATGACCATGTTCACGTCTTAAAGTCCTCCTGAGGCCTTAGTTTGGGTTTAAAATGACACAACATCATGTGTGTGTTGCTTCTTTTGGGCTTGTTTTCAGACCTGGTTGCTTATTTCTCTCAAATCTGGCAACAGAGTGGGCACAGTGTCTAATAGTAGCAGTAAGCTAACGAGAGGCTACGTTCAGCTGGTGACTCGGGAGTCGGGACAGAGCAAATGTCAGGAGTTTGGAAGTATTATAAAATTGAAAGCGAAGGCAGTGTAACAGCCAGATGCAATGTTTGCAAGGCGGAGGTTCCGCGTGGTGGAAAGAACAGAGCTACGTTCAACACGACCAATCTAATACGCCCAGGGTTTCCCACACATAGACTATACTTGGGCGAGCCGCCCAGGTATATTAACGGCCGCCCAGGTATATTTCGCGACCCATTTAGGTTTTGTTTTTTTTATAATTTTTTTTTTATAATATATATATATTTTATTTTTTTCGTCAGTGACCACGACGCCATCTGTGATCGATTAACTTGTAGACAATGATCCCTCGCTCCCTTGCTCTGATCTCGCCTCCTTCTGGCCTGTTAAGTGGCCTGCCTCACACAGGGTGACTGGCTGTCCACATGATGCCGACATGGCCACTGTCATACAGATCATAAATCAAAGCCCTTGATTGGTCTCTGTGTGTCATTCAAGCTCGGGATAACCTCAGCTCAGGTGAGGTAAAGGACTCTCTGAGTGTTTAGATAGTTAACTTAGTCTAAGTTCTCAGTGGGTCTCAAACGGTGTGGTCACCATTTATGTAAACACATATTTCCATTTGAGAGGGTAGTGATTGGTCTAATGGATAGTGAGGTGGGCTGAAGATCGGAAGGCTGTGAGTTCAAATCCCGCCAGGAACACCACCACTAGTGTGCCCTTGAGTAAGGCACTTAGCCCTTAGTTACTCCAGGGAGAATGTCCCTGTAATCGGTCCTTATAAGTCGCTTTGGATAAAAGCGTCAGCTAAATTAAATGTAATGTGATTAGTAAAATATGCATGAATAAATAAATAAAAAGTTAACTAGGTGAAAAAAGGTAAGATACACTTTTAAAACTTGTTGAGAGAAAACTAGTCTTTGCTGCTGCCTCAAAGAGGAGCAGGGGGGAGAGGAGGGAGACAGGAGAGGCTGATTCAGGAGCACAGACACACTCACAACTATAAATGAACCAAAACTAAATTAATAAACAAGTTTCAGTGTTTTTTTCATATTGGAAATGGTATGTTATTGGTTATGGCCTTGATTTTATGATTATTGAAATGTATACAGTTCTGTTAAATATAGGTGTTTCCATAGATCTAGTCTCTTTATTTTCCCCTCAAAATGCACCAGATTGATGCATTTAACTCCAAAATAAAATCTTACCGGGGGGGGCATGCCCCTGGACCCCCCTAGAGGATTTAAGGTTGACCCCCACTAAAAATCACATGGATAGGTTCCTAAATACATTAATAAATACATTTATTTTTTTAAATAGTAACCATTTCCATATGGTCATGTGTGGGTAGTAGATTTAAACTATAGGGCTATCATTACGGGCCCTGCCTGTACCTGTACCTGTTTGCTCTGCCATCGCGTGAAGGGTCTGCTAACAAGCGACCAACAGAAAGGTTAATGTTGTTGCACGTCACCTCAAGTATATTTCAGATCTGTGGGAAACACTGGCAGTTAATGGACCAGCACCAGAGGCATTCCCATACACACAGGCGTTGGAGCTGTTCTTCGTGAAATCCCAGAAGGATGAAGTGCTCTGACAAACAGTGCCATCTTTGCGCAAAATGATAACAGGAATGAAAAGTCAATAAAGAAACATGTTGTTAAAACTTTTTTTTTTTGTATATACCGCAAAAATAAGAGAATAAAGTAAACAGGTATAAAATACTATATGACAGTATAAAAAAGTTGTTCAGGTTGTTGTTAATAAACAAGAATACAGTTTGAAAGGGGAGTGATTTGTAAAATATCCATAAAGAAAAAGAAAATCTGCTTCCAGTTCTGTTTCATCTGGATGCTGAGAGATGTTTCCATAGATCTCCTAATGTTGCTCTCAAAGTGCACCAGATTGATGCTTTTAACTTCAATATTTAAAAACAAATCTTCCTGGGGGAGCATGCCCCCGGACCCCCCTAGAGGAGGTGAGGTCCCCTCCCACTTAAATCATGTTCACATGGATAGGAAACTAAATACTTTTGCACACATCTTGTGTCCATATCTTTCTGTTTTGGTGGTCATGCCACACCGTGCACGTGCATGCATGGTAAGATATCTGGATTAAGAGGTTGCTTTTTCTTTGCACAGCATGAAAGAAAGGCCAAATGAATGGGCTGTGATTTTAGTTTTTTTAAGCAGAGGTTGAGTTCAATAATTTGAACGGCCCTCGGAGGATGTTGTAAAAATTGAAATGGCCCTTGAGAGGAAAAAGGTTCCCCACCCCTGATGTAGGCCAACAAAAACAGAGTCATTTCCATGACCAGAGATGGCATAAAATACCAGATTAGTCAACTTGTTTTCAGTTTAGACACTTCTTCAGTCGAGTTCATTTGAAAGGTTCAGTCAGACTTAATCGAATCACTTATTTGTGTTTCAGGTAGGGATGCTCCGATCGATCGGTCACCGATCAATATCGGCCGATACTCACTCTCTACCGATCGATCGGTGCTCTCTAAACATGCCGATCGCGAGAGCCGATCGCATGACGTAAAATACATGACACTTTTCTCTGTGCGGCAAAACAAGCTCGCCAAAATGGCTTCACCGGTCTGGCATTATTTGAAGGTGTCCGAAAAAGACAGTAAAATAGCGGTATGCAACGTGTGTGTGAAGCAGAAATCCTGCAGCTCCGCCCGCCGGACCGGTAAGCGGGACGAAACACACAAGAGCTAGACCTAACACACTTAGCTATTTATCTAGCCTACCTCTGGAACAAGCTAAACTAGTTATTATAAATATATGTATTCTTCATTGTCGGGTCACTCATTACTGGATCAGTGAGCTGCATGAGATACTGACAGGCTGTCAGGAGAGGGAGAGAGGGGGAGAGAGAGAGAGAGAGAGAGAGGCTTCCGCTCATTTCTCCCGTGTTATTATCCAAAGTGAATGTAAACTTGAATAATGTACATAATTTGAATGTAATAATTAAGTTGATTGTTGTTTGTGGAAGCTCCAGTGAATGAGCCCCATTAACTGAGTTTTAAACATCACTTTAAATGGAAGATTTAAAGTGATGTTTAAATCTTCCATTTAGGCCCCGCCCACTCGATCGGATCGGCGATCGGTATCGGCCGATACTGATTCCGGCGATCGGCGATCGGCCCTGAAATTGGCGATCGGAGCATCCCTAGTTTCAGGTAATGTACAAATAAAATAGGGTTTGTTTTAGTTTTCCACCTTCAGACTCACTGACTGTATTGTTTGTTGTTGATAATAACCACACCCTAGCACACACATAATTGGAGTCACACGCAGAATCAATCCAGATGTCAGCGCGTCAGGCCTCTCCACTGCTAATAGGAAACGTTCCCTAACATCTGTGGTCTCCATCCCTCTGCTATCTCGCTCCTTCTCTCCCTCTCTTCCTCTGTCTGTCTCTGAGCAGCAGAATAAATTGAATTAGAGCTCCACCACCCACTCCGCAGGATCCTGCAGCCCTCTGTCAGATAGCTAAACAGAGAGAGACAGAGAGAGAGTTGAAGAGATAAACAGAGGGCAAAAAGAAAGACGGGTATAATAAAAATCCCCCCTGCCCTATAAAGAATAAAGAAGAGTCCTTACAGCCTCTTTACTCGCCTGTACTACTGCCTGATAACAGCTAACACTTTCTTTGGAGGCTATTTGGGTGAAAGATAGTCAAAAAATGATAAAACAGTGGAAAAATGGAGACTGAGTTGCCTTTACATGGAATAAGAACGTTTGTATTATCAAGAAACGTTGGACAAGATGTTTATCCACATATTCTGTACACTTTAAATGCTTTTCGTTTGGCACCGCATCATATTAAATCACTGTTACCTTGTCATCTTACATTTTGCTGGCAAGAACTTCAAACACAATCTGGCGCACAAATGCATCGCCATTCATCCCGAACCTAATGGCACAGCAAATCAGTCTTTTTAGGCGTAAAGAGAGGACGTTCTAACACACTGAAAATGGAATGAAAATCACTAGTTTCTCTACCTCACTCAGTCCCACACTCCACACTTTTTTAGAGCCAGGGATTCATTTGCATAATGCCTCCATGTCCACGGGCCATCAGCACCGGCATGAGTGGCTCCCGTGCATAAATGTATCGCCTTGATCAATCAATGCGAGCTACTGTACCGGTACAAACCAATGGAACTCCAATAAAGAGAATGATAAAGCCACGTCATGACATGCCACTGTCCAATATCGGATCATTATTACTCGAAAGACCCTCAATAGAAAACGTTTGGATTAAAATGTGCATTTGAGATCATTTCTGTTTGAATAAAGAGGACATATTATTCCAATGTTCAGGTTTATAGAGACAAATAAAGAGAGAAACTCCCTTTGGAGGCAACTTTGGGATTCTAGCCTTTTATATGCAGGAAAACCAATATAACACACTTAAGGAAAGGGAAAACCCCAAAAAGCATGATAGGCCCCCTTTAAATGAAATGATTTCCCTTTGGCGCACTTGCTTAAGATATTGTATTTTTAGGTGGTATACTAGTGTGAACACTAGGGGTGTAACGGTATACGTACCCGTACCGAAATTATTCGGTACGGGCCCTTCGGTTCGGTACAGGTGTGTACCGAAGGGTACCGAACGAATATAACGTTAAACGTAAAAAATTGAGAACGTGAACAACTTCTTGGAAGTAATCTCAGGTGCTGAGTCGCAGCATTCAGAGTAATTTGCTCACATTGGGTTCAACATAGAGCGAGCAAGTCATTTCATTGGACGAGAGGCATACTATGAGAGCTGGCCACAGGGATGCGTTCAAATGTAGTCAGTAATTTGAGGAACTGTCGAAATGGCGAACGCAGATAAAGTTGAGCTCGAAAATCCTCCAGCATCATTGAAGTCTCCGGTTTGGGAACATTTTGGTTTCGCAGTTACGTACAAGGATGACGGACAAAGACAGGTGGACCGAACCAAAGCTGTTTGTCGGCATTGTTCAACTAACATTGGTTACGCGGCTGGCAATACATCAAACTTGCACACTCTTGAAAAGGCATCACCCGAACGTGAATATCACCGGTACCAAAAGAAAAAAGACTGAAGTGCAAACCCAACTCCCGCTAGCATGTAAGCCTCCACCACTCGCAGAGAGTTCAGACCGAGCCAAAGCTATTACAAACACCAAATATCCTTATGTTGCCATGTTAGCAAAGTGCTACCTGGCTGTATCTGCTACCTCTGTCCCTAGAGAGAGGGTGTTCTCCACAGCAGGAGACATTGTTAGTGCCAGCAGATCTGCCCTTTCGGCAAGCAATGTGGACAAGTTCATCTTTCTTTAGAACAACATGAAAATACAATGACAAGCAAGTCATAATGTCAAGCTGGCTGCTTAGGTACTCAGTGATTCCGGCAGAAATGAATATACTTTGGGGGAACGAGTCGGGGTGGGGTGGGGTGGGGGGTCGGTGCGTGAAAAAAAATCTCCTCAGAAATCTCTCAAAAATGTAGGAGCGGGGCTAGTCCTGGTGGGCTACCCAGGCTGAGTGACAAGGTGGCATCCAGGAAACTGACATTTGCAGGTCACTGCCATCGACACCAGGAACTTCCAGCTGGCAAGTTAGTACTCTGGGATTCAACACACGGGCACCGACCAAGAGGGCGCCCCACGCCAACATACGTGGAGGTGCTGAGGAAGGATGTGGGGGTGGAAAGCTCCACAGAGCTGGCCGGGTGTATGGAGGACCGTGAGGATTGGCGAACCCGTTGGCAAACTCGTCTAAGGACGACCTAGTAGTAGTAGTCCTTGATTGGCTCAAGTTCACACCTTTTTAGGGGCGGGGCTAGTGATGTTGTCCCGGGGATGCTTAGGAGTTGATAAAGGAGATAATCCCACTGACGTCATCATTTGATTCCAAAAGTGTGTCTGGACTCGCGCCCATAGAGGCTGTTTACCAGTATAATGGCTCCCCCCAAAGTATCATTTATGGGTGGCTCCCCCCAAAGTATAATTTATGGTTTTTTAAGTTTTTTTTACTCACTGAGCACTCATTGCCACCAATGCAAATGCAAATGAGTGCTCACTGAGTAAAAAAAAACAAAAAACACACAAATGATACTTTGGGGGGAGCCATTATACTTTGGGGGCCCCCCAAAGTATTAACATGCTGTGGGAATCACTGGTACTATTACAGCACAGTTCAAATACAGATTATTTCAGTTCATCGAAATGCTGCACCTTAATGTTTATTTTATTATATTTTGTATTTATTTGAGTGAATACATTATTCACAGTTTAATAATAATTTAAAAAAAATATGTTATGTTTTGTGATAATTTTTTCTGCTGTACCGAAAACGTAACGAACCGAACCGTGACCTAAAAACCGAGGTACGTACCGAACCGAAATGTTTGTGAACCGTTACACCCCTAGTGAACACTCATCACTATTTTTTTTAAATAATTTCTCAAGTCACTTACATGCTTGGTATAAGCACATACATCACTCGGTCCCTAATTTTGGAATAACAATGTTTATTTCAATTATTAGGATTGACTTCTTAAGCCTAGTATTATCTTACCCATAAAGAATCAATCCTAGTAACTCAAAGTAAAAAATTCCAAATGTATGAAACAAATATTTTTGGGATGAAGTTGTACTTGGTGGACAGGAGGCTATGTCAAAGCTTCCAAACATTGAATATTGAAGGAAATATTTCTATAAAGTAAGGTTATATTTGAAATGCTTGGCCTTACAGATTCAAGGTCCCCTATTAAACTGTTTTTCATCAATATATTATAGGTCTCAGATATATACAAAACATGTCTCTGAAGTGTTTGGCTCCAAACACCAAAGTGCTGATTCTCTGTCTGTTACTTTAGATGATAATAAGGAGCCCCTCCCCACGCCCCTCTGAGAGACATTTGGTTACAAAGAACACAATGGTGCTCTAGGAGGAGATTCAGGTGATAAGGGGGGGGGGTTACCTTGGTTGCTGATTGGTTAATGGTTACACAAGACAACAAATCGTTATGACATCATAAAGTGGCCAAAATCTGATCAGCTCATTTTCAGACAGGTTTTTATAGAAATGGATCAGGACAAAAAGAGAGAGAATCTTTTTTCCTGAAACTTTCAGAGTCTCTTTCCACAGAGGGGACACATGTTGATGAAGAAGAGACATGAAGAAGAGGGGACACACGTTGATGTAGAAGAGACATGAAGAAGAGGGGACACATGTTGATGCAGAAGAGACATGAAGAAGAGGGGACACATGTTGATGTAGAAGAGACATGAAGAAGAGGGGACACATGTTGATGAAGAAGAGACATGAAGAAGAGGGGACACATGTTGATGTAGAAGAGACATGAAATAAGAGGGGACACATGTTGATGTAGAAGAGACATGAAGAAGAGGGGACACATGTTGATGTAGAAGAGACATGAAGAAGAGGGGACACATGTTGATGTAGAAGAGACATGAAGAAGAGGGGACACATGTGTGATGAAGAAGAGACATGAAGAAGAGGGGACACATGTTGATGTAGAAGAGACATGAAGAAGAGGGGACACATGTTGTAGGAGAGAAGGACACATGTGATGAGAAGAGACATGAAGAAGAGGGGACACATGTTGATGTAGAAGAGACATGAAGAAGAGGGGACACATGTTGATGTAGAAGAGACATGAAGAAGAGGGGACACATGTTGATGTAGAAGAGACATGTAGAAGAGGGGACACATGTTGATGTAGAAGAGACATGTAGAAGAGGGGACACATGTCGATGTAGAAGAGACATGTAGAAGAGGGGACACATGTCGATGTAGAAGAGACATGAAGAAGAGGGGACACATGTCGATGTAGAAGAGACATGAAGAAGGAGGGGACACATGTTGATGTAGAAGAGACATGAAGAAGAGGGGACACATGTTGATGTAGAAGAGACATGAAGAAGAGGGGACACATGTTGATGTAGAAGAGACATGAAGAAGAGGGGACACATGTTGATGTAGAAGAGACATGAAGAAGAGGGGACACATGTTGATGTAGAAGAGACATGAAGAAGAGGGGACACATGTTGATGTAGAAGAGACATGAAGAAGAGGGGACACATGTTGATGTAGAAGAGACATGAAGAAGAGGGGACACATGTTGATGTAGAAGAGACATGAAGAAGAGGGGACACATGTCGATGTAGAAGAGACATGAAGAAGAGAGGACACATGTTGATGTAGAAGAGACATGAAGAAGAGGGGACACATGTTGATGTAGAAGAGACATGAAGAAGAGGGGACACATGTTTGATGTAGAAGAGACATGAAGAAGAGGGGACACATGTCGATGTAGAAGAGACATGAAGAAGAGAGGACACATGTTGATGTAGAAGAGACATGGAGAAGAGGGGACACATGCTGATGTAGAAGAGACATGAAGAAGTGGATTTTGCACAATAGGTGACCTTTAAGTTCAGATATAGGGGTAATAAAGTAAAAGGCTTGTGGTTTTTACCATTTCTTTACTATTTAAAAACAGCATAGTTTAAAGTGATGTTCATCTAAGTACAGTATGTTCTATAATGGGATGTGTCCTGCTCCTACGGGATGCCCACAGCAACCATAGCCTCTTGCTGTGAACTCACAATATGCTTCCACAAACTCAAAGAGAATAGAACAGCACTGTGAATGCAAATGCTCAAAGCAAGTAAACAGCACTTGTTAATGTAGTGGTTCTTCTGAAAAGGTTCTCTTTTTTGGCTATACTCATTTGACTCAATTCCTGATATTCAAAATACAAACAACAAATAATGAGTAATGTTTCACAACAACACATTAGGATTATAACAAATACACATATATCATAGTGAGTGTGCGTAAATGGATAGTAAATGACTAAGACTGGCTCAACACACTCTGAAGCCCAAGGTTTTTTTGGAGGTAATGTTCAATTTAAATGCAATGTACTGGTGCCTATTCAGCCCCCTGATTGGACAGCAACATGCACCTGTCATTGTATGACACACACACACACACACACCACACACGCTTTGTGCCAACAAGGTTGGGGCTAGGGTTCAACTGCGCATGCGCAAACACGCACGCTCAGCGGTTCACCTTATAGGATTTTGGGGTTTTATTTGCGGGTGTTTAATACTACTTCACAGTCTCTTATGGGAACTATGGAGCCTAGACACATTACACTTCCCCTCCTCCTCCCTTCTCTGTCGAGGTACAGGTGCAGTGTTTTGTGGGAGTGTAACATAATAACTATATTTTCTTAAAACCCGTTAAAATCATCGCGTAGGCTGCCGGGACATTTCAGTGTACCGTGACTGAAGACAAAAACTCGCAATCACAAGATATGTTCCTATTGCGTTAATAGCACGTTAATGTGAGCGCGTGCACACACACTCTGACGTCTATTCACAGCACACAACTGGGTGCAGAGCTACTGAAATGTAACCACACACACACACACATTTGAACACACCCTCTGTTCTAGTCCCATTTCAGCTTCCAGACTATGTACATCAACAAAATGAAGAAACAACTCTCCCTCTGCCCCTCTACAAGCAACCACCCTTCCTCTGCTGTAACAGAGACAACGATAGGCAGGGGGAGCCGAAAACGGAGCAGTCATTTTGCACGCATAAAACACATAATAGGAGTCTAAACTTTACCTCTTTCCGGATGTTACGGCGCCTTAGTTAGCTGGGTGTCAGGTCACAATTATGTTTCCAAATCCAATAAGTCGAACGTCGGTGTTGATGATAGTTGTAACTCCACACAAATATGTTCCAAATAGAATATGGCCCATATATGTTTATATCAAAGTGTAATATCCTTGCTGTAAATTCCGTTTGGGTTTATAGTTCAATCCGGTGTTCCAGAGGGGTGCGTCCGTTTTGCATTCTCACAGCACCCGACGACTACATCCTCCTCCACTCTTTTTCGCACTCTCCCCGTCTTCTCCTCCCGGTTTCATCCCTCCATCCGCGGGGTGAGGGAAGAATCCCATCAGAAAGAAAGTGAAATGGCCCCCCCCCCCCCCCCTGCCCTTCAAACGCTTGTTTTCTTCTCTTTTCCTTCCTCTTGCGCTCCTCCTTTTCCCGCCGGTCGCTGTCCTCGCGCAGGTGTAATATTGAAGAATTCCACCACAAGAACAAATATCTCAGGTACAAGGGCAGAAAAGTCCACGTATTCCAATACAAAAATAACCCAGGTTAGGTAGAGTTTGTTAAACAGTCCTTAAATACCACAGCTCTAGCTTTCCTGCGTTGTTGGAGACCATTAAACATTTCTAACGACGGATTTCTGGATACTCTCTTCACAGTCGACTCCTCTCTCTGTCTCCGAGTCTCAGTTTGTCACCCTCTGTTAACTCGACTCTACCGTCTAGAGTAGATCAGAAGAGGAAAAATACAATAAAATAAACACGAAGTTACGTCCCGGTAAAGCCGTATTCCCGTCACTGACACCGCTATTGTAACGGTACAGTCCCGTTGAAGCTCCTCGCAGGTCGCTTCTCCCGCACCGTTAATCCATATAGCGCAGCGGGCATGACATCTGTCAGGTTTGACAGCATCAATGAGTACAACTTCCTGATGGGGTTTTCAAAATAAAACCCATCTATTGTTCACTATATCACGTATCCATGATCTGCACATGATATGTCTGGCCTCTATCATGCATTATGTATGCACTAATTAAATACTCACTAAACTGTCAACTGGACTGCACGTTTGGCGTCTTCAAAATCTCCAGGTCATGTGTAAATGATCGGATCTGTGGAAATGTATGCAATTGTACTTATATTGAAGAATATACACTGAAAAAAGACTAAAATATCTAATGGAAGTGGAAATATATCAGAGGTCAGTTAAGGAAAACGTTTAGATAATGCTTAAGGGTTAACTCCTTATCGCAGTACCTGGCCGATGATAACGCTTATGAAAATTAAAACCATTGATCAAACAACCATATCCTCAATACAAACTAAAGAAAAGAGAAAGCACTACAGGGAGAAAAAAAGTAAGTGTGCATTTCCAAACCCAAACCTCTAATTTATCATCACACTGCTTCGAACTCAAAAAACACCTTATGTACCCATGCTTTTATTTTGAAGCAAAGATCATCTTATTTCCGGACTGCGCCTTGGTAATGCTGTGTCACTTTACGAAACTTTAAGGTTGCTGCATGGAAGTTGCTGAAAGCCCTCTCTGTACTGCACTCTGTGGCAGTCCACAATCATTTAGCTGGCCTGTGCATGGGCTCAAATTGCACTAAAAACTACAAAAAAGCTCTTTGAAGATAGATAATATATTAATGTGCGTATCGTTTGCCAGACAGGGTGCTCGAGCCTTTTCCTTGCAGTCCCTGTTTGTCATTCACTCCGCGCACCGTCGATAAAACTAGAGCGCGCGAAATCGGGGAGCAAGTGCGGCTTTATCTGGCCCATTTGGAACTGTACACTTCCGTAAAACCAGATATATAGCCACTGCCGAGATTGCATTTTCTCAACCATATCTTCACTGGCTTTATACAAGGCGTTTCTCTGTGAAAGAGGATGAAGTCTGAAATAATAACTCTCTCTCTTTCTCTCTCTGCTGTTATACAGAATGTTGAACAGAAAGAAGAGAAGGAGCAGATATGAATTAATCCATACAGTTAGTGAATGAGCTTCATCATCAGGGCAATATTGCATGGCTTAAAAGAGACATGGAATAGTTTTTTTTAGTTAATTACAATGTAGCTTTGGAATTAACAACAGATCAATGCGCCTCCAAATGGGTATTGCAAGGCGTGATACTTGTAATAATTTGAGATTGAACGGCAAATTGATAAAGAAATGCACATGATAGATGGATGGTCTTGTTATTATATATTTCGTTTTTTGGGGATGGAACCAGATCCGGCGCCAGAACGAATCTAAAGGGAGGGCATATGATTTTCATGGGAGGGCACACAACCCTGTCACGTGCTGCGGGCCTGCGGCACAATATATATATATATCAAACAGCAAGGCCAACAGCATTGCGCAAAGACGCACACTTATTGCAAATACACAAATAAAGGGCAACATAGCAACCACTTTGAAACATTGTGTGCGTGGCAGCACAAACACTGGTAAATCACGAGCAAGGCACACTGGTTACGGATGGCAGCTTCCTCATCGCTGCACTAGGAGAGAAATAGTAGAGACGGAGACGATGAGCTGCTGTTAGCTCTATTATGGCATTTTGCATGTCGTGAGAGGTGTATGTTGCTGTGTGGGGAATGCTGTACATTATTTAGGCCAACTCTGCATCTTTGTACTGCAGCGTATACTCAAACAGCGACAGGAAGAGTCCACTGCCTGAGTCGGACATGCTGTGGAGTGAATCGTGGTCACCTCTGAGAGGGAGTTGGTTGACAGCTAAAAAAGTTACAATATCAACGACAGCTGACACGTAATAACGACTCCGTGCAGCTGATCTGCACCAAAGTAGTAATTTCCGTATTTGTTTCCTCGCGTATCTGTCTCTCTCTCCACAAACGCTCACATGAAATGTGTTCTTTTGATGCAGCATGCCTTAGCAGTCCTGTATCAGTCTAATGGGTGTTTCCAGTCGCAAAAACCTTTGACAGTAAAAGCCGCATCAGATGAAGACGTATTTACTTTAAACTGTCTACAGGGGAAACAAAAGGCTGCTTCTGCTTTTAACGAATATGCAAGCCATGGTCTGTTGTTGTGCCATGCAGCGGCAAAAGTGCGCTTCTTTCCTGAAAACAATCTCCCTGGATAACGATCCAGTTTCACCTGGTTGGGTTTATTAACCCCAAGATCATCTGGGGCTGTTGGTCTTTGAGCGGTTGCTGGCCCAATAGTACCTGTTGATGTGCTGCAAGGTAGCGTATGTAGTGGAGGCACCGGCACGGAGGAGGAGCAGGAGGAGGAGGATGATGCATGGCGGGTGTGGTACAGGGTGTGGCAACGCAGGTGGTGATGGTAGGTTCACAAGGAGCTGTGCCTCGGAGGACAGCGTTGGTGGCGGCCGCCTTGATGAGTCAAGGCTTGGGCTCGCTAACTCAGCCCCGGGGTTTGCCGAGGTCAAGCTTGTGACATTAAGGCGTACTGCTGCAACGGCAGGTCGCCAGCAGCACCATCGGCTGCAGTTCTTTCATCGCTATTTCATTTTAATAAATCCTTAGACCTTTTGAGACAATTTCTGATGTCCATTGTGTAATTCAAACATAAATGGGAGTCTACAGAATGCACAATAAACAAATCCAGAATAGGCAGCAGAGTGTGACACTGTGATTGGTCTAAATGTGGACGAATCACAAATCACAACAGACACATGAATTTATTTGACGTAGCCTGCGATTTTTTTTTTTTTAGTTACTATCTGACATCACATACATCGTAGCATAAAAGTTCACAGTTTATTTATAACAACAACAAAAAAAATGTAATTAATTTTTATATATAATAAAAATCGTGTTTATTGGGGGAGGGCAAGAATGTCAAATGGGAGGGCCTGGCCCTCCCTGGCCCTCCCACGGCGCCGGGCATGGATGGAACTGATATCATATTTTGGAGTTCACATGTGTTTATTGCAACACATCCTCACTCCCAGGTCGGCCTATGTTGACGTTATGTCAAGTCCCCTGTCGGCTTTTTCCAACGCAAGGGGGGGGGCCTTAGCGTCCATTTTCAACGCAAGGGGGGGACCCATAGCGTCCATTTTCAGCTTTCCGGGATGTCCATATGCTTCTATGGACGCTCATGGAAGCACGGCGTTCGTTTGTGTCGACTGCCCTTAAAGGCAATGTGAGCGTCCATTCTCATTGGATAACGGAGAATTGTACACCCGGAAGTAAGTATTCCCCTTACTGTCGATTGATTTTACAGTGATATCTGCACTACTCATCGACTAAAAAACACCAGATTATCCTTGTTAATTACACAACATTGATTGGTTTAAATTGTGTGCAATGCTTTTGTATTTTTCCCCTTCGATTCGGAGAAACAAATGTTTTTTCGGAGTAAAGGATGGCAGAAGACACTACACTACCCAGAATCCCCAGCTATCGTTTGGACTACACCATGTGCTCTGTTTGACAAACCCCGTGATAGTCCTCAAGCTCTGTGATTGGAGAGTGTGCTCCGAGGGTTACGCCGAGCCTCGAACAGCACTTGAAATGGGATGGAACCACGTCAGACTGTCCAAAACTGGATTTGAACGGGTCCACCGCGTCCCCCCTCCCCCACCCTGTCCCCAGAACTACAAATGCTGGCTATTCTGTTTCGCAACATGTTCTGTATCTATGGCACGTCTCTACTGGGAGTTGTAGTTTTAAAAGACGTTTTCGTATTTCCCATAATAAGAAGTTGCCAGTATTAAACTGTGTACATCCCTGGAGGTTTAGGGGGTAGGAAACACTCACATTTAAAACATATAATTAATAAATGGGTGAAAATTGCTTGTGCCCATAATGGGCAGCATTAATATATATATACACACATGCCAGCTAAGGTCAGAAGAGCTTTATTTAACAGCTGGTCTTATGTTTGTGACCCCTGTTGTTAATTGATAACATTACATTACATTACATTAATTGATAAGCCTGAAACATGCACTTGTTAAGGTTCAGAGGCACATTTTGCAAATATGGCAGTATAGCCATCGATCAGCTTAAGATAAGATATACTTTATTGATCTCAAGTTGGAACATTTGCGTTACATCAGCATGTGTAACAGTTAAATATGCAGTGGTGTTTATTTGTAAATCATTTAGTATAATCACACAAATTCTGTGTTTTAAATTCAACAATTATGTGTTCTTTATTTATTGATTGTTCAATACCTGACAAGGCCGGAGATGAAATATCTACATACATCTTATAAGAGTATAATACATTATGTATAATATCAGTTAAAATAAGTGCTTCAACATAGTTAACATTGCTGGAGGTATGCACAAATATTGATAGATGTCTTGTAATGCACTATTGAGGAACCTGCGACCCAAGTTTTTCATTCAATGCATAACTACACCATAGTTGTGTAGGCCTATATGATATGTCAATAAACCTTAGAAAATCTTGAAATCTTGAAAGGGATGTGCAAAATAGTCATTATATACAGTCTTTAATTAACTATTAGTAGAGAATAACGAGTAATTAATATACTTTATAGGGATCCTATTAATATCTAATAATAAAAATAATGAAATTCAATAACATGCTTTAACCACTAGGTGTCCCTTTATATCAGGTGTGCACCTTTATGGTGTAAATACAGCCTATCTACCAATTGGATCAAATATAAAAGTCAGCCGAATTAGTGTTGATACTGCAAGGAGACGTATTGTGTGAAAATAAATGTAAGATGTTGTTTAATGGCTGATATATTTATGATCCACGTCACGTTTTCAGTTCCTCATGTTTGTCTAGAAGTCTTCTCATCAGGGCTATATAAATACAGAACTACGGCAGATATGTAATATTTAATGCAGCCGAACCGTGTATTACAATGCCGTTATGTGATGACTTCCAAAGAGAAAAGCAAGCACACTCGGAATAAAGTATTATTGTATTTTTTTTTAAATGTTTTCGGTCTGTTTCCGTTATTTGTTAATGACGATGTGCTGTGAGATGTGAGACTGGAATTGCACAGGGGAAAATAACGTAGGCTATCTTTAGATGCGGATTTTGTTAAACTAATATGTTTTCGCTGTGGACCAACACTATACATTGACGGGGAAGGGGGTAGCAATAAAGATAACACCATTAAACAGTTACACAACATAACAGAAATAATATCGATAGCAGCGTCCCTAGCAACCACCTTGGTAACAATGAAAACATTATGGACGCAATTTCCTGAAGTAATCTTCGTAATAACTAGCAAACTAAAGATCATGTACATCCACTGCACACATAATCTGAAATAACAACTCATATTTCTCGCATCAAATGACATCGAAACGCATTTTAATGGCCAAACTAACTTTAAAATAGGCATTTTCCATCGAGAATAAAACGAAGTTCGGCCATGTTTTTTTTTTCTTCAGGGAGAAATTTGAAGATCACGTGATGTCAAACAGAGCACATGGTGTAGTCCAAACGATAGCTGGGGATTCTGGGTAGTGTAGTGTCTTCTGCCATCCTTTACTCCGAAAACATATTTGTTTCTCCGAATCGAAGGGGAAAAATACAAAAGCATTGCACACAATTTAAACCAATCAATGTTGTGTAATTAACAAGGATAATCTGGTGTTTTTTAGTCGATGAGTAGTGCAGATATCACTGTAAAATCAATCGACAGTAAGGGGAATACTTACTTCCGGGTGTACAATTCTCCGTTATCCAATGAGAATGGACGCTCACATTGCCTTTAAGGGCAGCCGACACAAACGAATGCCGTGCTTCCATGAGCGTCCATAGAAGCATATGGACATCCCGGAAAGCTGAAAATGGACGCTAAGGGCCCCCCCCTTGCGTTGAAAATGGACGCTAAGGCCCCCCCCCCTTGCGTTGGAAAAAGGCGACAGGGGACTTGACATAACGTCAACATAGGCCGACCTGGGAGTGAGGATGTGTTGGTTTATTGACGTGATGCCTCTGTGATCAATTAATAAAAGACACATTTGGAGATACAGGGATTCTGCAGGCCACTGATAAGATTGCAGGTGGTTCGATGAAGCAGAGACTAGGGGATCTACACTGTAAAAACAGTTCTGATGGTGAAGTCAACAAAACTCAATTTTTTTTTAGGTAATTTACTTACCGTAAATTAGCTTTTTTTCAATGTGCATTTAAATAAGTAACACTTAAAGGTGGGGTATGTCATTTTGGAGAAACCAGCTCGAATGCGCTAGAATTTGAAAATACACAACCGGAAAAAATCTGCCACTTCCTTCAGACTTCCTTACAGAGCCCCTCCTCCCACACACACGAACGCGCACATGACCAATGAGGGCACGAGATAAGTTTGTGCACAGATGGAAGGCTGATAGGCAGGTAGGCCATCCAGTTATTTTAGCCGGGAAGATTTTTTTTTAAATATTGAAGTTAAAAGCATCAATCTGGTGCACTTTGAGAGCAACATTAACCCTACCTTAATAATACCTTAAAGGGGACATATCATGCTATATTTGAACAATATATTGTAGGGCCATACCTATATAAAGTATATAAATAGTTTTTTTTTCAAAATACCAAACAGATCCTGCATTTTAGCCATGCCTCATTTCGCTCTATTTGCTCTTTCCAGCCCTGTTTTTGCAGGGGGCTGATTCTGTGAGCTGCACCACGCCCCCCTGCAGGAGAGGGGAGCGTGCTTTGAGATCAGCTGCTGGGCTGTCAGAAGAGGGGGTGGAAAAGAGATCTCCGTCCTCCGTGTTTTATTCTTATATGATTATATAGAGTCATTATTCATTTGTTTTAAAGCTCAATAAATAACAAAGAAGACCTTTGACCGGCACTTTTCTAATTTTGTCCGGAAGATTTTAACTTTAACGGACATGTTGACCGGCGAAAAAAAATCTAACTGAAACTCTGCCGCACGGTCTCCTCGTTCCTTGGAAGAGGCGGAGAGGTGGGTGTTTGTCATCTGCTGGTAGACTACCGGAGAGAATTACAGCGAGGGAGGGATTGCATTGAATTACAGCAGCGGGAGCAAACGCTTGCCTCAGGGAGGGAGAAAAAGAGCCACAGCGGAGAATAAACAGAAGGGCAACCATGCGCGGGAAGTCTTCTTCGCTGCTTTTGTGGCAGACTACAGCGCCACTTACAGGCCTGGCATATGTACTTCAGCGTCTCCAGCGCAATGGCCGGCCGTGGCCCAACCCCACATTCCCCTGATAGGTGGAGAATTGACCACTAAGCGCAGCACCACTTCTGTGATGTAGAAAATAATTCAAATCTGGATCAGTCTGTATCAGATCCATTGCAGTCCCGTTTTTAGAGATTTGGGTATAGAGGAAAATAGAGAGGATTGTGTTTTCTGACACTTGGTGAGTTCCCTGGAACACCGGGGACACATATTCATGTATAAAAGACGTACAAAAGTGCATTTTGCATGATAGGTCCCCTTTAAAGCGGACAAAAGGCACTGGAGAACACTTATTAATTAACACCCTTTAATGAAGCAAACTAATGCCTTAAGTCACTCAAATACAGTCGTTTACTTATTTCAGTGAAACGAATGTGCGTAGAGTTTTAAAGGATGCGGATAGTCTCACCTTGATTCTGGCGCATTGCTTATCGTTTTATAGATCTATTCTCATCCACCATCTTTGTTTGTGACGTAAAGAGTGTAAGAGTCACGTTTCTGACTGTTGCCTGTCAGTTCCGTTGCCTGTCAGTTCCGTTGCCTGTCAGTTCCGTTGCCTGTCAGTTCCGTTGTTATGTGTACTGAAACGAGAGCCGGTATAATTCCACGCGCGAAAACAAAATAAAAATTGGAATACGTTATTTTAGTGTCTTAAAAGTAGACTGAGTTATGAAGGGTTAACGTTACATCTTAGAATAATTTTTAGTCATGTTCTGTATACATACTAACATATAAGGGTATTGACTTAGTGTGGTTTATCTTTTTGTCGCTGCTTTTAATTGAAACTGAGCTGTTGTGTTCATCAGTTAAGTGGAACTTCTGTGTGAACTATTCATATCTTAAACTGCACTGTAACTTTTTATTCATGTACTTTTTATTCATGTATTTTTTCTTTTAATGTGTCTTTTATTATCTTTTACTGTTTTTAAATGCCTTTGTCTGAATGTCTTTCATTTTTGTAAAGCACCTTGAATTTCCTTGTGTTGAAAGGTGCTATATAAATAAACTTGCCTTGCCTTGGTTACTCCATGTTTACTAGCTATAAGATTAACGTTACAGTACATCACTCTTTTTCACTTCTTACTCAGTCAGCCAGAGTGCAGATATCACCATTAGATTCACAAACCTGAAACATCATCCATTTATTCACTGCTGGTGATGACATTGTTGTCAGCTGCTGATACTGCTGCTGCTGCTGCAGCTTGTGGCGCCTGCTTCGATGAAAATAACTTTCAAATATCCATAACTTTATAGGCTATTACTATTAGCTTAAAACTCGTCAGGCACTAGGAAGGGTCACTTCTTCTTCAGGGCAGGGAAGGCTACGCAGTACGCAGGCTAATGTCCCGCAGCGGCTGCCTCTCTGGTGGACTCCGGTATTGCACATTACTCCCGAGACATTTTCCAAAAAAATAAAAATCTTTTATTTAATTTTTTTTTTAAGTGAAACATCCGGGGCTTTTCAGAAAACATCCGGTGCTTGAGCCCAGGTAGCCACCCCCTGGCGCCGCCACTATCGTTTCGGGCCAGTGACGTCATCGATGACAAACGAAGCCTCGCTGCCTGTCGATACCACGTGACTGCTTCAGGAAGCGCTTCAGATCTTGGCGCGTGCTTCTGACAGATAAAAACCCATGGGATTCGATTCAAGATGTGTGAACCTTGTGAGAGGAGAACACTGTCGTTTGCCTGTTTTGGTTGTACGATATTTTTGCAACTCGTTAGAATGGAGCCAGCAAAGAAGATAAGGACTTCTCCTGTGTGGGAACACTTTGATCTGATTTCTCCCAATAAGGTAGGTTGCATACATAGTATATTACAACATATGTATTATGTTAGATTTTGTATGGTTCATTTTTTTACTTTTCCTATTTCATTCAAAGGTGAAGTGTTTATTGTGCTCCAGGGAACTGGGTTATAATAACAATACTTCATCCACGCTAAGGCATTATCGTGCCATACCTGAGAACAAGGAGGGACATGGAGGTAGACCTGCTCAAGGTTTGTCATTTAATATTTTGGAATAATAAATTTTATAATTTAACCATGTTAACTTCACTTTATCATGCAAATAAAATAAAGTTACAAGATACTCATTCTTAACACAGCTCCCCCCCCCCCCCCCCCGCTAGGCCTACCAGAAAACAGGATCTGGATGAGGCCTTGGTCAACCTGATTGTGAAGGATACACAGCCATTCAGTGTTGTGGAGGATGTGGGATTTAGGGCATTTGTGGCCTTATTGGATCCAAACTATGTCATCCCCACACGGCAGGTGTGTAAGACTTCATGTATAGAGCAAAATTGTTTATTTTTTCATGGCATTTGACAATTAACCAGTGATTCCCCCTCTTTTAGGCTGTTAAGGCTATGGTGGATGCCAAGTATGTACTAGGAACAAGGCCATAGCAGAAGGTGGCTGCAGTGAGCTTGACTTCTGACATGTGGACGTCCATCAATATGGATGCCTATCTGGCTGTAACCTGCCACTTTGTTGACGATAACACACGTCTTAATTTTGTGTTGTTAGGAGTGCAACAATTCCCCTAAACACACACTGCTGAAAACCTGGCCAGAGTGAAAGACTCCCTCATGGAGGAATGGGGAATCACAGACAAGGTCACTTGCCTTGTGACGGATGGTGCAGCCAATATGATTTCCTGTGGCAAACAATTCAAGCTACGTCATGCAATATGCATTGCACATACACTAAATTTGATTGTCAAAACATCTCTTGACATGACCCCTGTGCTGTGTGATATACGGGCCAAGGCAAGAAAACTGGTGGGATATTTCAGGAGCAGCACCCTTGCTAAGGTATGTGCTTTGATCTTTCTTACATTGGTTAATAATGAATAATAATAATAATGCTATGTTTATGTTACTGCTATTTTGACAATTAAATACATCTTTAATGTTGTGTTAAAGGAGAAGCTTGTATCGGTGCAAAGGCAATTGGGAAGGCCCACACTGAAGCTCCTGCAAGAGGTGGAGACCCGCTGGAACAGCACATATCACATGCTGCAACGTCTGGTGGACCCCAGAGAACCAGTTGGTGCGGCATTAGCCAGTTTGAACACAGAAATCACCACACTGACCTCTGCTGAGTTCACCACCATAAGTGGGTGACTCTCTCTGCTGTCTGAATTCAATGATGCCACTATTGAGCTTTCTGAGGAGAAACATGTATCTGGTTCCAAAGTTGTGCCCCTCCTCAAAACGCTGCAGCAAATGCTTCATGAGGAGATGGCAAAAAACGCAGTAGCAGTGGTCAAAGAAATGGGAGAACATCTATTAAGGCAGCTAAGAGAGAGGCTCCACACACTCCAATCAATGAGCATAATGTCATTGGCAACACTACTGGACCCTAGGTTCAAACTGATCAGATTTGTTAGCCCTTTAAAAGCTGCAGAAACCACAAAAAGGCTTGTGACTGAATGTGGTGCACTAATCCGAACAGCTGAAGCTGTGCATCCCCAAGAAAATCCATCCACATCTCAACCTGAACACCAGGTCATTTTATTAATTTTAAAGCAATTTGAAGTAATTACTACATCCACTGACACTCTCTGTGTATACTTTTCAGGAAACAAACTCTGGCATAAATTGGATCAGACTGTGAAGATGTCCAGGAAGACCAAGAATGCACAGCTGACGCAACTGTTGAAGTCCAGCGGTACCTGGCCGAACCAAATATCGGACGCTTGGAGGACCCTCTGAACTACTGGCAGACACAAAAACACGTGTATCCAAACCTGCATAGACTTGCAGTCACTTTGTTGTGCACACCTGCTTCCTCAGTCCCGTGTGAAGCCTCATGAGATGAACCTTTTAGTGAACCGATTTGCTGGAAAGCTTCATCTCGCCATCACTAGTTATTATACAATATGAAATGCAAACTATATTTGTCATGCTTATGCTACGCTATAGAGGCAAATCCATGTTGGAATCTGCAGGATAGTTAACGTTAGCTCTCAGTAGCCAGTGACGGAGGTGACTTCCGCTAAGGTGCATTCAGGCGCAATTCAGTAAAAGTGTGTATTGGGCGAGGATGCATTTGTAACGTCACCAAGATGTGTTCATTGTAGTACAGTAAAATGCAGTCTTTAGTGAGAAATATCAATAAATACAGTTGTATTAAGGAGATGTTTTACTACAATATAAAGTAGATATTAGACAGTATGCAAATGAGATAGGAGTATTGAAGTAATTAGGATCTGAATAATTGAATTAAAGACGTTTTAATGAATTCTATTGAAATTATTGTTACATTGTCATCATGTAATTATTTTTGTTCTTTTATTTGCCTCCCCAGAAAACAGTCACACCTCCTCTTGAAGACATTTTGCCTCCTGCTAGCGACTTCAGGTTCACATTAGGTAAGCCCTTGAGTGTGTCAGACTAGTTGTTGTTTCAGAGGTTAATTCAAGACGTGTTATGTTTACATACTAATATAATGAGCATCAGGTAAACGTACCCATTTATATTTTTTGAATCACAGATGGGATGCAGATGTAAACTATGCAGCGTGTCACCACTCAAAGTGATATTTTAAAACAATTTCTTGCAAACCAGCCTTTTCTTTGATGGCTTAAACCCCTTGTAATGCATGTGAATAGCACCTCTGTTACCGTCTGTTAACAGCTAATGTAAACTGTCTCGTTATGATTTCAAGACGGATGTGATTTTTGTTGTTGAGGAAAACACATGGTGTGTCCTGATTTGTACTCAATTTAGTATTTCATTTGTATATACAGGGAACAGCAGAGGTCTAAGTGCAACAGGCTCGTGATGCACGGCATGAAGTTATACGTTGCCCACGAGCCAGATGCAGTTGGAATAACCATCAAGTAATAACCATGTGTCTCCATCTATGTTAATGTGTTGTGCTTTTAAACAAACGTGTTACTGTTTTATGAAAACCAAATGTTAATAAAATGTATTAACATGTCCTAACGTTCCCTTTTTTAAATGTATTTGTTTAATCTGCAATGTTTCGATACTATCAAATATTTAAAGGGTTGGATTGAAATCAGGAAGAGTTTGTCGTATATAGGTTCCGGCAACTCAATTGTGTTTTATAATTTACTTTATTTATTCTTGTCTTATGTGGTTCTTAGCAGATTGTTATTTGCATTGGTTACACTTAATATATTGGCTTTTAATTGTAGGCTCAACTCATCTTTTCACCTGCAGAAAAAATCACATTAGTGAGTTTACCCAACTCCTATAATTGCTTGGAACCACTTGACACATATTTTTGAAGTTTTAGCAAAGTAACACATTCTTGAGTAGAGGAAAACTAAAAAAAGTACGTTTCACCAACTCAAAAAATGCAAAAGTTGACTAAACTCTTAAAATTGCTTGGAACCACTTGACACATATCTTTTAAGTTTTACCAAAGCAACAGTTCTCTTGAACCAAAAAGTGACGCACACAGCTGGGACCAGAGCGCATGTTGACTTCCGGGGATTACAAAGGGCATGAGTGAGCCATCTCATTCTTAAAATATTGTAGTAATCCAATGAAATAAATCTTTGCGTGAGTACATTCAGTGAAAATGATATATCCTTGGTAGTTCCTTAGCCATGCCTCAAAAACACAAACCAGAGTCAATGACAACAGCAATGAATTACACAACAAATAAAAAACATAAATTATTCTAGAGAAGCTAAAGGCCCCCTAACTGACTGGTATTGCTTTGTCTTTGGTACATGATAACAGATACAGAGGTTAGAAGCATGGCAGTTAGAACAAAAAGTATTCAAAGGTCCCCTATTATACTGTTTTTCATCAATATATTATAGTTGTCAGATATATACAAAACATGTCTCTGAAGTGTTTGTCTGAAACACCAAACAGATCATCGCAGCATTACCCATAATCCCCTCTGTTTCAGCCCTGTTTCCAAAGAGCTGATTCTCTGTCTGTTACTTTAGATGAAAATAAGGAGCCCCTCCTGTAGAGTTATATTTGTATTTATTCATGTTAGCAAACTATGGATAAGCTTAAAATGGGAATAATTTGGGTGGAACTGTGAGCTGGATGTGGGGCCTGTTTGACATGTGTTTTTGAGGACAAAGGAAGATGGGGGAAGGTGAGAGCATGTCTTGAGTTGCATTCAATTTAGATCTAGCTACAGTGATTGGGGAAGCCTAAGGTCTAAGGTGTTGGTGATATTTGGGGCTGCCAATCAATGATGTCCGAATGGGAGGATCTGATAACTCCTCCCATTGTCACAGAGTAGAAACACAGAAACACACGCGGTGTTCAGCCTCTTTCCTCTGGCTGGCTCACGTGCAGGTAAATTCGGGATCCCAAAGATTAACTGTATTGAATTTGTACTGTATTGATTGTATTGTATTGTCATATTATCATTAAAGTAGTTTATTGTTTACTTGGTAGCTCTGGATTTCTTCCTGTATTAACCAGCTTGATAGGGACGCGCAGAGATTTGAAAAGCGGACCAGTTATCCCTTTTAATCTCTAACACTCCCCACGCCCCTCTGAGAGATATTTGGTTACAAAGAACTCAATGGTGCTCTAGGAGGAGATTCAGGTGATAAGGGGGGGGGGGGGGGGGGGGGGGGGGGGGGGGGGTTATTGGTTATTGGCTAATGGTTACACAAGCCAACAAATCGTTATGACATCATAAAGTGGCCAAAATCTGATCAGCTCATTTTCAGATAGGTTTTTATAGAAATGGATCAGGACAAAAAGAGAGAGAATCTTTGTTCCTGAAACGTTCAGAGTCTCTTAACGCAGAGGGGACACATGTTGATGTATAAGACATGAAAAAGTGGATTTTACACAATAGGTGACTTTAATATGAATGTATCCGTAGTGGCCGTTTTGGAGGTAAACACAGCTTGCAACATGTTAACAGAGTTACCACAGCAGCACAGAGAGATTGGTCATGACAATAAACTGGCGTAATCTAACCTTGAGGCTCCTGCTGCTGACAATCCATTTATTGATTAACTCTTAAAAGCTGTTAAAGTCATTGACTGATTGTCAGGTGGCTGACGGTATGGCCCCCTATTGCAGTGTACTGAAATCACTATTAATTTGTTAGCTGAGCGATCATAAACGTGAGCAATCGACCGCTATTTAAAGCCCAAAGAAGCTCCTGTAGTTTTTTCTATTTTACAGTTTGGTCTTGATTCAATTATACCATCAATCCTGGAATACCACTTTGTTTGGGTTAAGAGCTTCTGGGACCAATAAATGCTATTTTTCATTGTTTTACAGTGCCAACGTATGAAGGGACAACATGTATGTAGGGGTTTGATAGCACTGGTGATCAACAGCCACTATATTTGTCTTGACTGTGCGCAGAGATGGGGGCCTTTCAGTATTCATCTTACAGCTCTATTTATGCAGGCTATTGCCTATCTGTAGGGAATAATGCTCTAAAATAGTGGGTATGGCTTAAAGAAATGAGTTTAGCATTGGTTGTATAAACTGTTAAAGTGTTAGTACAGTCAACAGTGCAGTCCCATTAATGACTTGAATTGAGAAGTTTAGGATAATGTAAAGCATGCCACAATAACTACTTCTGTTGGACGATTAAGTGTCACAGAAAAAATCAAGATAAACAATATTATTGTCATTTTAAGATCATTGTATGCCACTTATATATTTATAATAAAATAATGAAATAAACACTTTTAAAGCAAACATATTCAGAAATTGAAATCTGAATGTTAAAACATTTTATTGGGAAATGTCCTAATAAAAAAATAAAAACACAACAAAATCAATAAATGAAATGCTCCCTACAGCTTTTTCTCCTTTTCTACTTCCGTAACATAGTGACATCACTCTGTAACATATGCGCTTCTATTGGCCAGTGCTCCAACACATTGTAAATGATAGGCTAGGGGGCGGGACATCTCCAAGCGGTTGACCAATCACCATAGAGCAGACGAGCTAACCAATCAGAGCAGACTGGGCTCTGGTTTCAGACAGAGGGTGAAAAGAGGTGCTGCAGCACAGGCAGTATGAGAGAAATAAAGAGCTTTTCAATATTAGCATGTACATATGTCACAGTAGAGGCACAATATACAATAGCATAATGTGTCCATTTTAACCATTTGACACAGAGGTATATTCATTCCTTAACAGGCAATATATTGTCAATCCAGTCAAAACCTGGTTAATCAATGTTTAGGACATTTTTTAACAGAAAGAACAAAGTAACAACATAAATATATTTTTTTTTTTTTTCTATTTTTCTATACATATTTACTTCAACCTCTTTTTCCTACAAATATGTTTATTACAATTTATTTATTATTTTATTGCACATCTTTACTTAAACTTATTGTGTTTATTGAACTTTTTTTATTACATATATATATATATATATATATATATGTGAAAATAGTAGTGCTCTCATTCAGCTCAAATTCCACCTGGAAGCTGGGCACAATATGGAGTTAATTTAAAATGAAGGAGGTCCATACACTAAGTCAATACCTATCGTGACAGACCTACATATTATCGACATAAACCACAAAACCTTAATTGGAATTCACAGATGGTATTTCAATAAGTTTCGACAAATCAATTAAACGTGTGAAATATGTAGCAAGACTATCCCTTTGAATTATGTACGCACATATGGAGTTTCTGTAAGGACATTTATGGCGCAAACGACTCCAATAAGCCAATAATGACTGAATTTAAAGTAGCACATACTTTTTCTTAGAAGAATGTGCTCCTGTTTTTGTGGTGAGACATCTTTGCCATGGTGTCTTGGCTCCACAAATAGATCACAAGAGATTTGTTAAACCACACATCCTCGCTTCTAAAACCTAAAATCATTCTAACCTACATTTTACAAGACTATGACAAGGAGCTTGTCCTTAACAAGCGCCATGTCGCGAGCGGTCACTGGCCGATGCTCTTGACACACTAAGCCACTAAAACTGCAGGCTTCCATGGTGCTGATCAGCGCATTGATTGTCGGATCATCTGGGGACCGTGTTGGAAACGGAGGTTAGACTGAAATAATTGGAAGGCTGGGGAGAGAAATCCCCATAGTGCGATTTGGATCAGGGATCAGAAAGGTAGACATCCAGTGACCAGTTCAAGATAAGGTCTGATGTACTGTAAGGCTTGTGAGGAAGCACCAACCCCATCACTAACTATGCCAAATATATTTGTTAAGAAAGTGTAACTTCCTGTCTGTCTTCTTCTGCTGATTGCCTTGTCTCAATGTCTATATCCTTTTTCCTTCACCTGCACCGTTTTCTTTATTGGAACATTTAGCCGAAATGAATCCAACATGCTCTCCACAAATATAGAATATTCAAAAAGTATTCCATGGAGTTACTTTCAGAATTGAATATTAAACTTAACTATGTACTACTATGCAGTAACAACGGCAAATAAAATATTCTATCCATTTAAATTAAGTTAGGTTCTTATAAATACCTTAAACAGACATGCTGTCATGAAAGCCATCCAGTCAAAATAAGTTCAATACTAAAAGATTTATAATTGTTTTGTCTTGTTTTTTTGAAGGTACAATAGTTATTATCCAAGAATTAATTGAGGCTTTATGTGTTTCGTTAAGTTGAGGAAAACTTTACTATTTGTTTGCTAACTTTTTCCAGTCTTATTATAGAGAAGTGATCTGATTGGTCAATTTGAACCGGAAGGCAAACTCTAATGCTTTACATGTTATTGGAAACATAAATAATGTTTTAAGGAGGCAGACTTTACATATTTTCTAAATTATGTTTTAGTTTGAAGGCTGAAAATAAAATTCTAAAACTGTTTTTCAAGAAAAGTAGAATACCGTTTAATAAAATGAACTAATGCTTTGGCAAGATCTGCATGATGGCCGGCAGAGAGGATGATCAGGCTAGGCTAAGCTACCATTGTAGCTGTTCTTTTATGTCATACTGTAGACACAAATAGAATAGACACATACATAAACAACGATTTATTTTCGGTTTTTGTACAAATATGAGGAACTGTGAGCTTTGTGTGCCATTAATAATCCGTGTATCTACGGTCCAATTGTTTTTCTTTATTAAACAAATAAACTGAAGAGCGACTAAGAGGCGTTTTTGCTTTTTACCTTACTAAATGGTCTAATGGTCATTGGAGCGAGGGGCGGGGCAAAACTCACGGAAGTCATTTCAAAACAAAAGCACTCGTGTGCTTGGAACGGTGATGATATTATAAACAAGGGGAAACAAGGGGAATTTAGCGATCACAACGAAAACGACCAAGACACACATTGAGCCCAGAATATGGATGTTATTAAGGGCTGTAAATATAATAAGCCTCTGTCTAAAATGGACAACATTGTTAGGAGATTTAAACTATGCAGCGATTCTGCACTGCGGTCACTCAGCCGTCTCTCCAGTTTCTTATTATGTTTTCTGCCATTAGTTCTTCGTGAGATTGACACAGTTGGACTCAGTACTAGTGAAAGAACTCCTACTGTGTACTTTTTGAATAATCCTCTGTCAATGTCCCCTCCTGAGAACAAGAATGCATGTTTCTTTGCTATTTTTAATAAGCGTTAAAACACCTTTCTTCCTGAGACTGATATTGTTGGACAGAGTATTTTAAGAGGATGGTAGACATGATATCAGCAATACTTCCAGTCACCCTAACCCTTTTATGCTACGATGTATGTGATGTCAGAACTAAAAAAAAAAATCGCAGGCGCCAGGCTACGTCAAATAAATGCATGTGTCTGTTGTGATTTGTGATTCGTCCCCATTTAGACCAATCACAGCGTCACACTCTGCCGCCTATTCTGGATTTGTTTATTGTGCATTCTGTAGACTCCCATTTCTGTTTGAATTACAAAATGGACATCAGAAATTGGCTTAAAAGGTCTAAGGATTTATTAAAACGAAATAGCAATGAAAGAACTGCAGCCGATGGTGCTGCGACCCTGCACCTGCCGTTGCAGCAGCACGCCTTAATGTCACAAGCTTGACCTCGGCAAACCCCGGGGCTGAGTTAGCGATGATCTTGGGCAGTGTTTCTCAAACTTGTTGATACCAAGGACCACTTAACCAATAAAAAAACACTCGCGGACCACCTAACTCCACAAATATCCAAATTCACATCGTTTTTCTAGAACAGATTACAAATCGCCTGAAAATGGTACAAACAAGTGGCAACATGTGTGATGAAGGTGTTGCGCTGGGCTATATCATACCATCGAAAGTGAAACTTAAGCTCGCTCCATTGCGGAAATATTCCCGCGAGAGTGCGTAAAACTTTAATTTATTAATTTATTTAAAATGTGAAATTGTACCAATATACTCACGGACCACTAGGGGGCGCTCATGGACCACCAGTGGTCCGCGGACCACACTTTGAGAAGCACTGATCTTGGGGTTAATAAACCCAAGCAGGTGAAGCTGGATCGTTATCCAGGGAGATTGTTTTCAGGAAAGAAGCGCACTTTTGCCGCTGCATGGTACTACAACAGACCATGGCTTGAATATTCGTTAAAAGCAGACGCAGCCTTTTGGTTCCCCTTAGACAGTTTAAAGTAAATACGTCTTCATCTGATGCAGCTTTTACTGTCAAAGGTTTTTGCCACTGGAAACACGTATTACAGACTGATAAAGGACTGCTAAGGCATGCTGCATCAAAAGAACACATTTCATGTGAGAGTTTGTGGAGAGAGAGACAGATACGAGAGGAAACAAATAAGGAAATTAGAACTTTGGTGCAGATCAGCTGCACGGAGCCGTTATTACGTGTCAGCTGTTGTTGATATTATAGCTTTTTTAGCTGTCAACCAACTCCCTCTCAGAGGTGACTCGATTCACTCCACAGCATGTCCGAGTGCAGTGCATAGGAACATAAACCATGCCCAAGGCGGGCTAAACAGTTCAACGTCTCCGTCTCTACTATTTCTCTCCGAGTGCAGCGATGAGGAAGCTGCCATCCGTAACCAGTGTGCCTTGCTCGTGATTTACCCGTGTCTGTGCTGCCACGCACACAATGTTTCAAAGTGGTTGCTATGTTGCCCTTTATTTGTGTATGTTTGCGATAAGTGTGCGTCTTTACGTGATGCCGTTGGCCTTGCTGTTTGATATATATTGTGCCGCAGGCCCGCAGCACGTGACGGTGTTGTGTGCCCTCCCATGACAATCATATGCCCTCCCTTTAGATGTGTTCTGGCGCCGGGTCTGAGTATACTCCAGCAGCAGCCAAATGTTTTTTTGTGAGTGAAGGCCAGAGCTAAATTATAGAATGTTTGATTGTGTAATTACAAGGTGAGAGAAAATAAATCCACATCCTCCTATTAAACGTATTTTATTTACTTTTCCATGTTATACTTATACTTACTTGTATTACAACATTTGCATGTTGAACTACATGCTGGATATCTTCCCCAGCCTCAAGGAAATACAATCAAATAAATGGATTCATCATTTAAAAATGTATAAAAATGTACACATTAATAATGTTGTGTGCAAACATTTCAAATTTAAATACAAAATGAAGAAAAGTTTACTTTTGAAATTAATTCTCACAAAAACCTTTCTAAATAGTAAATTATTAAAAAAAGGTTTAGTCTATATACGTTTTTCTGCCTAAAATAGTAGAAATTGAACGTAAACTATATCAAACACCACATCCATGGCAATTAACCCATTTTTGCCCGCTATTTAAATTGACTTTGGTTGAAGTTAATACAAATATTCATATTATATATAGCATATCATTGATGCAGTCTTTATGAACACTTTTAAAATAAAATACTGCAAATGAAGAATATTTGTAATGTTCTGCACAGATAGTGCCTTAACTTGAATTTGAAAACACGTGGCAACTTAATTAATACAGCAGATGAAAAGATTTGTGGAAGGATCAATTCTTCATGGGCTTCAATGGCTCTCTAGATAAAGGGCGTTTTATGGTTGCTTGTTATCCTCAGATAGTGGTTTGTTTAAAAAACTAGTGACTTTTGAATAAATATTGCAAAAAAGGCATATCCAGTGTGTATTCTTTCAAGCACCACAAGATTCATAGGTTATAAAGTACAATTCTGGGCCATTGATTGTGTTATTTCTCCAAACACATGGAGTACAAATACCTGTTCTTAAACCTTAAAGGTCCCATGTCATGGCCATTCCTACTGATCATAATTCCATTGTTATGGTATACTAAAATAGATTTATATTTTGCAATTTTCCAAAATCACATTGGTTTCTCATACAGCATCTCTGTATAGTATGTGTATTCACTCTCTGTCCTACACGGCTTGTTGGAGTTCCAGCCCCCCCCCCCTCTGACAGAGGATTACTCACAAAGTACACAGTCAATACCGAGTCCAAGAGTGTCCGTTTTATTAAGAACTTGTGGTAAAGAATACTTGTATCACTCATTGAATATAGCAGGAAAACAAATTAAGAGCAGCTGATTTGAAAAAACAAACGCAAGAGACGGCTGAGTGACCGCAGTGCAGAACCGCTGTATAATTTAAATCTCCTAACAATATTGTCCATTTTAGACAAAGGCTTATTATATTTACAGCCCTTAATAACATCCATTTTCTGGGCTCAAAATGTGTCTTGGCTGTTTTCGTTAAATTCACCTTGTTTATAATATCATCACCGTTCCAAGCACACGAGTGCTTTTGTTTTGAAATCACTTCCGTGAGTTTCGCCCCGCCCCTCGCTCCAACGACCATTTTGTAAGGTAAAAAGCAAAAAGGCCTCTCAGACGATCTTCCGTTTACTTGTTTATTAAAGAAAAACAAATGGACGGTAGATACACGGATTGCCATTGCGCACAATGGCTAATGATTAGTTTTTTCTAATTCACCACGTCATTGACGACAGGCGGACATTCTCACTGCTGATTGGCTTTTACAAGATAGTGGGATGCAACATTGTTGTTGAGAATAAAAAAACGTTTAACTCTTCATTGTTCGCATTGCTTGGCACGGGTTTATCATGGTCGTTACACATAATCACACCATGAGAATTATTCGCTTTTTTTCCTTTATTAATGCACCATAGCATTCACACACACCATGGACACTTGAACATTGGTAGCAAAATGGGTTAAGATGATGGAGTTTGCCCAAGGACATGTTGTCGACTGCAGAGACTGGAAAACCGCCGACCATCCGATTGGTGGATAACCACTTCCCCTCAGAACATTCTCATCATCCCTAACCTGTCATCACAACATGATGAATCTCACGAGTATTGACTGTTCATGTAATGAAAACTTGCAGTTGTCAACCTTTTGAATCCCCACCATTTGATTAGGTGCGACAGTATTCTGATCCATAACATCCCATACTCTGCCCATGTTTGTGTCATAACTCTCTCCGCCGAGGCAAAAGCTAAAGATGGGAGCACTGTCAGTATCAACATAAGCCGCTGAAGCTTTAGCCCTCTGTCACCATGGATCCAGCCATTGATTAGCTGTTATGGCTATTGCAGACGGCAGCAGGTCTTATTGGCTGAAATCCTTGCACACAGATGAGTGGCCAGGAAAGCACCGACTCAGCAACGACATAAAGCCTCAATCCAGGAATTCCTCCATTGCCTCTATTACCTACACATTCATTCCCTTAGTGGGTTGTAATGGCCTTTTCGAAATAACATTTAGAGCATGTAATTGTTCCAAAACGTTCAGGGAAACAATACTGGCTTCACTACATGTCCCTATCCATTCACTGAGCTAAACACTTGACCTAATAAACACCAGCAGGGACCAACTGTTGTTCTAGTGCTTTACATTCACTAAAACACTGAATTGCATACAAGTGTAATGTAACTATACAAAATACAAATACCAAACACTTTTGGGCTACAAAATGATTTTTACGTTTGATACATCTATTACAAATGAGCATAATGCCATTGTTAATCAAATATGTCAAAGCTTGACCTAATCAGATTACTGGTACATTTGTTTGGTACTCTTTTACCTCAGCAAACCTTTTAAATGATTATAAGTTTATGGTCAAACAATCAGAATATTAGACTATTAGATGCATTGGAGAGATGAAAGACTGGGGCGATACAAGGGGTAGTTTGTGTTTACTGTCTTGTTTTAGTGTATTTATTTACCTTCATATCCAGGAGTATGCTTTAGGGAGACACCTCTTAAGATTAAGAGGGTTCATAAAATGGGTGTAAATTAATCTGAAGAAAACTAAACAAAAATATGACCCTTGCATTTGAGTTGCATTCGGGGTGAGCACTTACGTCAGCCAGGTACATCTATCATACAGGTTGCCTCTATATATGAAAAAGCATAGTTGTAGGTCTTTTTTTTTATAAGCATTAATTAGGTCATTGGCAGCCATTAACCAGAAAAACATGGGATTTGAATATACATAAATATTTCAAGATACTGCTGTACCTAACCTTAATTATAAGAATGTGCAAGCATCCAAAGTTTCTCCTAATTAGCTAAGCATCTCTTTGAGTGTTATTAAAATGACTCAAGGTTGCAGGTAATGATGAGACTTATTATTAGAGTTCTTATATATGGAGATTATGATGACTTTATCTCATGCATACAACTCAGCCTGGTGAGAGAACATTTAAAAAAAGCACTTTACAATTCAAGGTTTTTCAAAAATGTGCCCTTAGGCTTAGGGTCCTGCTGATTACAGTTGAATTCTATTCTGCAGCCATTATGCCTCTGCGGTGGCAACTCACACTGTTAGGAATACTGACAATATTTGTGTCGTTATTAAATATTCAGATAATTCAAAACAAAACAAATCAGCCGTGACATTTTTAGGCGAAACTGCACATGAATAACACAGAAAGCAACGCTAATGAGTAATCCCTCATTGGCCTTATTTGATCCCGCTGCAGAGCCTGATTTAATGAGAGTTCACCATCATTAAATGCAGCATAGCGGCTAAAGAAATCGAGGTAATTTGAGCATTTTGCACAATGTGGCTAGTGATGTGGTTTTACAGTTGCTATCACAATGTGCTGCACATTAATTGCAGCTGGTCACATTCGAGGCACATATGGAAAACATCGGAATCATTTCAACAAGAATGAATTAACTGAACCAGACAAAACTGAAGATTACAAATGATCACACATCAGAACGTTTGGAGAATTGCACTCTACAGCTTTCCAGGAACAGCTGTGGGGGGTAAGGTATAGGTTTTTCAAGCATTACCCCAAAGAGGACTGTATCCAGAAACAGGCTTTAGATATTGTACTTGTACCTGAGGGACTAGAAAGGGAAGCCATTGTGATGCGGCTTGGGTTCCTTTTGATTGACAGATCATTGCCACAGGGGGTGATTTTGTCTTACAACTTTTCCCAGTTTGTTTTCAGTTCAGGAAAGCTTAATGTAACAATTCGCTCACCTGAACAATGTCTTCTTTTCTCTTCTTTTGTTCTTAACTGGACCCTGTCATGTCTGTTTGAAAAAAAAAAGAGGGCTTCGACCTTTAATCCCTGAACATAGTCACATTACATTACATTGCATTTAGCTGACGCTTTTATCCAAAGCGACTTACAATAAGTACATTCGACCAGGAAGACACAACCTTGAAGAAAACAGAATCATATAAGTACATCAGGTTTCATAGAGCCAAACATTTCAAGTGCTACTCAACTGGCTATAGATAAGCCAGTCCTTTATTAGTATATAAGTGCTATGTTAGCAGTTCTTTGTTAGTAATTCTATTGCTCGAAGTGGAGTCGAAAGAGATGAGTTTTCAGTCTGCGCCGGAAGGTGTGTAAGCTATCTGCTGTCCTGATGTCAATGGGGAGCTCATTCCACCATCTTGGAGCCAGGATAGCAAACCCACATGTTTTTGCTGATGGGAACTTGGGTCCCCTTCGCAGCGAGGGTGCAGCGAGCTGTTTGGCTGATGCAGAGCGGAGTGCACGCACTGGGGTGTACAGTTTAACCATGTCCTGGATGTAGGAAGGGCCAGATCCATTCGCAGCATGGTACGCAAGTACCAGTGTCTTGAAGTGGATTCTAGCAGTTACCGGAAGCCAGTGAAGTGAGCGGAGGAGCAGCGTGGTGTGGGAAAATTCACGATGACTACCTCCACTACAGACTATGAAACGCCTCCATTGGACTCTTTTGTATACTTCGGTAACACATGGACATCACTATGTAACACTTATGCTACTATTGGCTAGTGCTCCGAGGGGTGGGACATTCCTCACACATCTGTAATAGCTTGACCAATCACAAAAGAGCCAGCCAGCTAACCAATCAGAGCAGACTGGGCTCTGGTTTCAGACAGAGGGTGAAAAGAGGTGCTGCAGCACAGGCAGTAGGAGACAAATAAAGAGCTGTTTGAACATTAAAGCATGGAGACATGTCACAGTAGAGACACTACATACTGATATACACCTGAAAATTAGTATGATTTGTCCTCTTACTGATTATGGGTTTTAACAGAAGAAGATCAATTAACTATAAATAAACAATGTAGATAAAGGACACATAAGATCTTGGTGGCAGCCCTAAAATCATATTATAAATATTTCAAAGAATATGCAGTAGGACACTGATGTAATTACATAAAACGATTAGATTAGCCGACATGGCAGTGGGACTACTAAAGGTGAAAACAGTTGGAGCTTGTGACTATATGAATGCTAAGACAAGCTCTCTTTAGAACATATGTTATGCCCTCAGACTATAATATTTCTAAATGTTAAATCTGTAGGGATTAACAACAACAGAAAATGAAATTGTTATCTGTGAAGCTGCAACTGCACTTAAACACAAAAGTTTGCCTTTTGATGCTGTTGTGTCATCTATAGTGCATGAAGCATCTACGGATACTGTATGAGGTTCATTAGCCAACGTTTTGACAGCTCTGGCACAGTCAGCTTTGTTCTGGAATAATAAGGCTGAGAAACACTTTCCCTCCACACACACACACACACACACACACACACACACACACACACACACACACACACACACACACACACACACACACCACACACACACACACACACACACACACACACACACACACACACACACACACACACACACACACACACACACACACACACACACACACACACACACACACACAGGAACAACCTTACAGTTATCTTTGTACAGCTGCAGCAAAGCTAAAAGCCTATGTTTTTCTACACTTATAAGACAAACAGAATTCTCCTCCTCATTGTTATGTTATGTAAGCTAGTGCATACATTATTTTTCGATGTTTTTGAACACATTTATAGAAACAGGTGCTGTGTCGCTGAACACTCATGTTTTACACTTGAACACTTGTGTGAGTATCGACAACGTATGGGTAATACACCCAGTCTGCTCTGATTGGTTAGCTGGTCGGTTCTGTTTTGATTGGTCAACGGCTTAGACATGTCCTGCCCCTAAGCCTAACACAAAAAATGTGTTGGATAGATAGCCAATAGAGGCTTAAATGTTACATAGTGATGTCACTATGTAACACATGTAATCAAAGGAGTGCAATGGATGAGTTTCAGGCAGGGGGGAGAAACCCCCTCTGAAGGTAATACAGGGAATGTTAAGCCTTTGCAGACCATTTACATGCACTAAAATCTATAAAACACTACAGGAAAGGGAAAAGGCATAATAGAGGCTACTAAGTATATCATAGACATATTGTTAGAGATAAGTGCCACTTCTAACGTGAAAAGATACCTCCCACCTTTGTAACATGTATGCCATATGCATTTACAGCCAAACTGTCTCTAGTAAGTCCCAAGGGTTATTTCGCAGCTGCTGATTCATAGACAGCTTCTGCTCAACGCATGCTGTTGGTCTCTTTCATTGGTCTTGACGTAGAAATGTCAAGAAACCAGAGTGTAAAGACTCACAGTAACAACATGTCCTGTAACCTCATCTCTCTGTAATGCACATTACAACGTGATTACAATCCTGACACAGAGTAACAAAGAGTAACATAGGGAGTGATACAATTGCACATTAGACAAAGCTGTTGCAATTAAGCTGAGTAGAGTGTGCTGATTCCACACCTTCTGTATTTCTATCTGGCCATCATGCTAAAGAGAAGAAGCTTGAGAATTATTATTCAACAAATCAAGGCATAGTTGCTAAATCTAGAATCCAAACCTAAATTGTATAATTTGGTCTGTTCTCCAAACACTGTAACCCTAAATCATAATAATCTTGTCGTAAGCAAGTTCATAAAAACAAGCACACTTATGTGAGATTATTATGATCAGCGGATCCCTTTCAGACTAAAGCAACTTTTTCACCATACGGTACATTTGAACTCATTTCACTTACAATGAGTAGAATGTCCATATCATCAAAAAAAGCTAAATCTTTATTCTATCAGTATTCCTATGTTGATGACATCAATCAACATATGAGTTTGTTAACATTGCAGAACAAATCTTAAACTTGCACCTGCGGATATGATTGCCTAAATTAATATGCAAAATGATGTGATTACACTGTAAGCTCATGCACTTTATCTACTCTTTGCACTTTCTGTTAGGATGCTAACAGCATGTTGTTGTACTAAGTTCAATTACAAATAAAGTTTAACCCAGGGGTTCTCAAAGTGCGGGCCGCGGGCCAATGGCGGCCCTCGGAAATGTTTCTGGCGGCCCGCGATAGTTAATGTGACACGCTGAAATGCATGTGTTATATTTTAATCCTCCATGGTTGTATCTAGTAAGAATTAGAATGAGTAGCTTTCCAGCGGTATCTCCTGTGAGACTGTAACCAGGGCACAGCAGCCAATATGGCCGCTCAAAGCAGCTTGACTTTACACTGTGTGGGATTGGTGGATTTGTGTGTCCGTCAAGGAAATCTCGGCCGGCAGCCATCATGGTCTGAAATGACCAATGGACATCGAGAAATCACTAAGGGCCAAGTAAAAAAAACAAACCACGTGTCTCCCATCACTTTACGTCTTTGAGGAGAGAGAGAGAGAGAGACAGATAAAATGGCTAAAAAAAACTTTACAGTTGCCGACTTCGCTAGAGATTTGTTTCGCTAGCAGCAGTGAAGATAGAGCCTCAGAACCTGAAGTCTTCGACTCTTCTGAAGAAGAAGAATACAAAGACAACAACAAGGGTCCATTTGGACATGGGTAAGTGTAAATATTACAGTAATAGTGTACTGGCAATGTGTGGGGAATACCGCGAAAATGAACAATAGGTTTATTGATATATATTTTGTATCGATAGTCATGAACTTTTTATTGGGACAAAATAGACTCTCCATTAGCAAATGTTTACTCTGTGTTAACGTTATTTTGGTGTGTAAAAGTGAGATTACATGTGTAGATGATTAAATTAATCATTTATTCGTCCCACAACGGAGACATTTACAGTGACATGTTTTTGCCATCGATTATTTTATCATACTGTTCTGTACAGATGAGACTTTGTCATAGATGTATTTATATGTGTGCCTGTTATTATTTTACCGTCCTGGACAGATGAGACTTTGTAATCAGATGTAGCCTATGTATATGTGTGTCTGTGATTTTATACTGAATGTAAAGTAACTGGAAATACCTGTGTGTGTGCGTGTGTGTGTGTGTGTGTGTGTGAGAGAGAGATCGAGAGAGACTCCTTCTGCAACCTCCCAAACTTTATTTGTATGTGTGCATTGTTATTTGTGCTTGAGCAACATTTTACTTGAACTTTATTTCAATTAAATTAGTTGTAATTATTGTCCTACACAGGCAGCGTTTATCCAGCAGCCACAACATCCATCTGTGCCGGCCCCCAGGTCAAGATCTACTGTGGCTCAAGGGCTCCACCACCTTCAACCAGCAGACCAGCATCACTACAGCTGCCTCCACCTCCATCTGCGGTTGCCACCAGGTCAAGATACACCTCAGCACAAAGGCTCCACCACAGCCATCACCTTCAACCCAGCCAGCAAGGAGGTCTCGTGGAGGTCTCGTATAGCACTTGTACACCCCACCTACACAGCAGCCCATGCACCATCACCCCAATCTTCACAGCAGCCAGACCCACTGTCTTGGAAGACAGAGAAAGACCTTGACACTGTCTTGACATTTATAAGGAATATGTGACGGTTAGATACTACTGGGACCCCAAAACAGAGACTGAACAAAAATAAAGTTTCAAAGAGTTTATTTCACAAAGTAATCCAAGGCAGGTACTGACGACAGGGAGCTTGGCTGGCCGTAGTAATTCAAAACAAAGCTGCGGGAAAACGTTCCCGATCAAAACTCAAAAAGAACTCCTTAAACAACTGCAAAAGACTCCAGGCTGCAGAAAGGCACTCCGGACCGCGGGACAGCATGAAAAATACTCTGGCAGAGAAGTGAGGTGAGGGCCAGGCTCTTAAAGAGCAGGTAATCAAGTGAGTGGGGACAGGTGTGCCTCATCTGCAGCCAGGAGTAACCAGCCACGCCCCCCTGTCACACACCAGCCCTGCAGAGACAGAGTAGTGAGGGGTAAAAGGAGCACACAACAAGTAAAACACAAAAACAACAAAAGCCCCATGCAAAACATAACATTACCCCCCCCCCTCAACGGACGCCAGGCGGCCTACCAGGACTATCCGGGAAACGGACATAAAAGTCTCAAGAGTTTTGGGTCCAAAATGAGCGAGCGAGAAACCCATTGTCGCTCCTCTGGCCCATAACCCACCCAATCCACTAAATACTGGTATCCACGGCCCCACCTACGAACCTTCAGCAACCTCCGTACAGTGAAGGCCGGGTGGTTGTCGATGAGCCGGGGGGGTGGAGGGGGTTTGGTCGGAGGGCAAAGAGGGCTGCAGGAAACTCTCTTAAGGAGTGACACATGAAAAGTGGGGTGTGCCTTCAAGGCAAGAGGCAACTTAAGCCTAACCACACTAGGATTGATGACCCGTTCTATCTCATAAGGTCCAATGTACCTGGGAGTGAGTTTCCGAGAATCCGTTTGAAGAGGGATGTCACGGGAGGAAAGCCAAACCTTCTGGCCCGGTTGGTAATCCGGAGCTGGTCGTCGATGACGATCCGCCATCCTCTGGTTCCGGGCGGAGGTGCGGGTAAGAGCTGCCCGGGCTTCACGCCAGACTCTGCGGGCTCGCCGAAGATGCCCCTGTGCCGAGGGAACCGCCACCTCTCTCTCTTGAACCGGGAAAAGGGGAGTTTGGAAGCCGTTGGAAGCCATAAAGGGTGACATACCCGTGGCAGAGCACACCAGGGAGTTGTGGGCATACTCAACCCATGGCAGATGAAGAGACCATGAGGCTGGGTTTCGAGAGGCAACACAACGAAGAGCCGTTCCTAGATCCTGATTTGCCCGCTCCGTCTGGCCATTGGTCTGGGGATGGTACCCAGAGGACAAACTGGCCGACGCCCCCAATGCCCGACAAAAGGCCTTCCAAACTTGGGAGGAAAACTGCAGACCCCTGTCTGAAACAATATCCTGAGGGAAACTGAAGCAGTACGGTGAGTGACTTGGGCTAGGAGTCTCCCATCTAAGGCAAACACATCCTTAGGTTCTGGAAGAGGCTCAAAAGGGAGTTTAGACTGCATCACAAAGTCAGAGTCAATGAAATTGTCATCCGCACCAGAATCAATCAAGACCTGCAGCGGAACAGAGTTCTGAGACCAGGAAATAGTACCTTTGACTGGGATGCGGTTGGAGGAGGCTGAGTTGATAGAAGTGTGGCTCATCAGTGCTCCCCCTGTCGCTGATGAGCCATGTCTTTTGGCATAGAGGGACAACCGGCGCTGACGTGACCAGCCTGGCCACAGTAGAAGCAGAGTCTCTGACGAAGACGGCGTTGACGTTCTGATGGAGTAAGCGTCATCCTTCCAGCTGCATGGGCTCCTCCATAAAGAAGGGAGAGACCTGGGTAGCTGGAGAAGGTCTGGGAGGCCCGGAGTCAGGAGGATGGCGAGAAGGTCCAGAGAATGCCGGCCGACTAGGAAACTTGGACGGAGGAGGAAAGGCGGTGGAGCTATGCTTTCCTGATCTCTCCCTACGCCTCTCGCGGAGGCGGTTATCTAGTCGTATCGCTAGAGAAATCAACTCCTCTAAGGAGGAGGTTTCATCCCTAGCAGCTAGTTCATCCTTTAACTCATCATTAAGCCCTTTATAAAAAATTCCCAGCAAAGCCATGTCTCCCCAACCGCTCTCAGCTGCAAGAATGCGGAAATCAATAGCAAAATCAGCAACTGAGCCTGAACCCTGGTGGAGTGAAAGGAGTCGTTTACCAGCCTCCTTCCCCCTCACTGGATGATCAAACACTCTACGCATCTCTGCAGTAAAAGACGACAGAGACTGACTAATAGGCGAGTTGCTGTTAGATATGGCAAGGGCCCATGCTGCTGCTTTCTCACTCAGTAGGCTCATGTTGAAAGTAGTGCTGGGGGGAAACGATTATTTTGAAAACGATTAATCGGGCGATTATTTGATCGATTAGTCGACTAATCGAACGATTATTTTTCTGTTGTTCAATTCATAAAAAACGTAATGTAAAAAAAACGTAATGTAAAAAAAATTTTTTCCACGATACTGTGTCTCAGGGGATCTTAATATTTAAGAACCTATTAATGTGTTATACCAGATTAACGGAAATAATCTCAGCTAACTGACGATACAAACCATGTTTACCAAAACAAAACACAAGTCTCATAAGAAGCATCTAAATGACCCCTGAGCGAAAAATGCTAACGGACATTGGCACAGATCTCAAGATAAAAGTACCCTTATTACTTATCGTAGCTGCACATACAAGATATCCGATTAAAGCTGAGACTCCACCGATTATGTAGGTACAGAGTATCATCACTGAGTGATCCGGACTCGCGACAGGGGAAGCAAATACAGTCATCACAACACGTACCTTCACAGAGCTTCTAGGGAGATCGTCTCACCGCCGTAGCTGTCAATCTGATCAAAATACGTGTTCAATGGCATTCAAATGAGAAAAAACGCGGCTGAATCGGTTAATCCATAGGTTTTTAACGTCTATGTATAAAAAAAAGTATTGAATTTATAATCCATAACTCCATTTTAAATCGGAGAGCAAATGCTAGCTGCTAATGGTAGCCACCACAGCTAGCTGCTGCTTCCGGTCAAGCAGCAGTCTCAGTGAGATATAAATATATAAATATCTTTGCGTTTTGGACTAACTTTAAAATATTCCCATGCTTTTGAAGACCTGGGGCGAGATGTTTTCGTTTGAGGGCTTCGTGCGCAATCCTGTGAGGAGGAGTTGGTAGCCGTTTCAGTCTCCATTGTGTTAGAAGTGCGATTGCGAACTGCTTGTTGCTTTGGGTGACCCACGTGTGTGTGGCGTCATACAGTCTATGGTGGCGACGCGTCGACGCGGAAATATGTCGTCGACGATATTTTGAAGTCGACGCGTCGCTACAGCACTAGTTGAAAGCAATCCTAGTTCTATCAGTGGCATAAGTGAAAGGCTGTTGCTCAAACACAAGACTACACTGGTGTAAGAACTGACTACAAGACCCTAAATCTCCTGAATACCTGACGGGTGTGGGGATAAAGGGCTCACGAGGATTGCCGGGCTGTCGTTCCGGATCAGCTTGAGGTGGAGGAGCAGGGTCTGTAGCTTGAGCATCGGCAGTCAGCGGGAGTGTGGAGAGATGTGCTGCGACCTGTTCCATACGGCCTCCGATGTTGGTCACACCGGCGGTTAAATCCTGAATCGCTTCCATAACTTTCTGCAGAGCTCTGTCATGTTGCCCTATCATTGCCCCTTGAGCAGCAAGCGCTTCCCTGAGTCTCTCATTCTCTGCGGGGTCCATATTGGCCAGAGTATTCTGTGACGGTTAGATACTACTGGGACCCCAAAACAGAGACTGAACAAAAAATAAAGTTTCAAAGAGTTTATTTCACAAAGTAATCCAAGGCAGGTACTGACGACAGGGAGCTTGGCTGGCCGTAGTAATTCAAAACAAAGCTGTGGGAAAACGTTCCCGATCAAAACTCAAAAAGAACTCCTTAAACAACTGCAAAAGACTCCAGGCTGCAGAAAGGCACTCCGGACCGCGGGACAGCATGAAAAATACTCTGGCAGAGAAGTGAGGTGAGGGCCAGGCTCTTAAAGAGCAGGTAATCAAGTGAGTGGGGACAGGTGTGCCTCATCTGCAGCCAGGAGTAACCAGCCACGCCCCCCTGTCACACACCAGCGCTGCAGAGACAGAGTAGTGAGGGGTAAAAGGAGCACACAACAAGTAAAACACAAAAACAACAAAAGCCCCATGCAAAACATAACAGAATAGTTGGTTGAAAGTTCTGATGTTCAATATTGTAAATAGTTAGATTTTCCAGTTTCTTATATTTATATAAATAGTTGGTTGAAAAAAACATATTTATAATAAATTGTTGGTTGAAAAAAAGGTTGAATGCTCAATTTGTATTTGTACACATCACATGAACCTTGGTATGTAATATGAAGTCATTATTCAGTCCTGATGTATCTCAGTCCCTGCTGTGGTGAAAGTAGAGTGATAAACACCTATTTTACTCAAAATTTGAATTTAATGTTTTTCATTTTAGACATGAATAACACATTTATATACAGTGTAATTCAAATATTGCACTGCTTTTGTGATCCCAAGACTTTGGTAACCAAATCTAAAACACCAAAACAATTCGATCACATGAGTAAATTTGTGTTTTCACAAGAGTTTTGAAGATTTTCCAAAAATCAGATTTCACATTTTAAGCTTTTGAGCTACTTATCTCATCAAACAGTGCTATAAGGTGAGCAATATGCATATATAGCAAGACCAGAGATTGTCCTGAACATTTTGATATGTAACACATGGGGTGCCATGTTAGAAGAAATACATTTAAAAGGTGATTTAAGAAAACATCTAAAAATCGAGAAAATACCCTTAGACTCCAGAGGGTTAAGAATGGTAAAACTGCGCCCCCTGGGTTGTCATTCCTAAATTATGAATGACAGCTTGTGGAAAGTTTGCTAGACTACTGGTTGCATGGCAACTAGGCATCTCGTGAGTTGCGGTAATTGGTTAGTTCAATAAAGAAAGGATTTGTTTTGGAATTATTTTGTGTTCCGTTTTTTCTTGGGCGGCCCTCAATCCAATATTGGGTACCTAAATTGGCCCTCACTCATCAAAACTTTGAGAACCCCTGGTTTAACCTAATCGTATGTTAAAACAAAAAAACAAGGATAAACTGACTTCTCAAGAAACCGTACACTTTTTTTTATTTAGCCAGTCATTTTATTCAATTTGTATACTCACAAATTACAGTTGACTGAGCTGTTTCCGCTGCCAGGTTTGTTAGCAGACCGTTATCACGCTAGCATTCCTCCCATTATCACTCTACCATATGCCTTTCTCTTTGCGTACATAGCACCAGGCAAACACAATTGTTAGTCATGTTCTCTGTTGCGCGACTGCTTCAGGTCATAAACATCTGCGCAGTAACCTAGGGAATGGTGTGTGTGTTTGTTTGTGTGTGTGTGCACACGCATGTGTGTCTCCTGAGTTTCCCTGAGCCAGGTGCATGTTCCATTTATGGTGCTCCTTACTCTCTGCCTCGCAATGTTATCTACCCTGACTCAGATAAGGCTCCTGTGTGGTGTGTGTGTGTGTGTGTGTGTGTGTGTGTGTGTGTGTGTGTGTGTGTGTGCGTGTGTGTGGGTGTGTGTGTGTGTGTGTGTGTGTGTGTGCACATGTGCATCCACTGCCAAACAGATAAGCCTTTCCCTGCAAGCCTCTTATTCATGCAGCCCCCTAACAAGACAAAGCCACTCTTAAACCACTTGTTTACACATGACCAAAGAGTGTGTTTATGTGTGTGCCTCCATTAACGACTGTTATATTTGTGTGTGCTACTATCTGTGCTTACATGCATGAGTTTTGTGTGCAACAATATTTGCTTTTTTTGTATTGATCGTATGTTTTCAGTAAGGCGTGTGTGTGTGTGTGTGTGTGTGTGTGTGTGTGTGTGTGTGTGTGTGTGTGTGTGTGTGTGTGTGTGTGTGTGTGTGTGTGTGGTGTGTGTGTGTGTGTGTGTGTGTGTGTGTGTGTGTGTGTGTGTGTGTGTGTGTGTGTGTGTGCACTCCGACAGATAAGCCTCCTCTGCAAGCCTCTTATTCGTTCAGCGCCGAGCAACAACAAGGCTGGCATTACTAATAAACCCAGCTTCTGCGCTCCGATACGAGCGGCGAATTTGGAGTTTCTTAAAGGGGCTCACAGGGGCGAGGCCGCCGCATTGTAAGCCCCCGTGACATTCACATTTCCGGAGAGAAACAAGGTAGGGAGACGAGGTAAAATAAAGAAACTGTGTTGGCGTGGCCTCATGCAGAGAGGGATAGACAGACCATTATTGTGCAAAGCATGGCCTATAGAGCAAAGAGAGTAAATGTAAATACCATAAAGTATTCCTGTCCATGGCTGCACATAAATACTCATACGAGACAAAGTTAGTTGGCCTTATAACTAATGGAGTCGTCAAGAAGTGTGCATATTTTACCAACTCAAATATCGCCTGGGTCACATTACCGACACATTGTGAAACGCATGCAGTGCCAAGATTGGAGCAAGAATAGATGTTATCGCTGTTTGGAACAAACAAGACCTTCTCCTTAGCTAGAAAAATGGCTAGCAAAAGTAGCAACATTTTTCTATGCAACTTAACACAGCAGTTAATCACAGGATCAATTGTTGGTAAATATCTTTCCTTGGTAATGACCCAAAGAAACAACAAGTAGATAAACAGCAGTGTAAACCCTGTTTCTCTTAATTTGAGCAATTCACAAAGGAAATCAAATGTTCTAGATGTGTTATCCATCTAGGGCAATCTCTCCCAAATGTGCCCAGACCCCCATATTGTGTCTGGAGATTGTAGTTCCCCATTCTAAAATAATTCTACTATTGAGTTGTTTTTTAAATGTAAATATAGCAAACTGTTTGTTCATTTCCATACATTTTGTATAATGTTATTCTAAATGTAAAGTTTCTACTATAGTGTGTAAATATCCTTACTGTCTAAGGACAGAGGGTCTAAGGACAGAGGGTCTAAGGATAGAGGGTGTCGTTTTTCTCATACTGATATTCTGAACTATCTGTGCTGTTGTATTTGCTGTAAAGTGTCTCTACTGTAGGCTATTTGTATTATATGTACAGCACTTTGGCTCGAGCAAAAATCGTTTATAAATGTGCTATATAAATAAAACTTGATTTTATTTTTATTTGATTTGCAAAATCCAGTGTTGAAACCCAGATTTTTGGTGGGAGTTAAGTAAGACAAAAGGTTCATGGAATTCGAAGAGAAACTTTGATTGAATTCAGTTTGTGTCATGTCATTGTAGACTACACCAGTGGTTCCCAACCTTGTCTTGTGTACCCCCTGAGCCTTTTGTCATACCATGAGTACCCTCTCACTCATACGTGCTGATGATCCTTCACAAGTAGAACGTAACTGATTATTGAATGAAAATAACTTTATTTCATCTCCTTAATTTGAACATCTAATTCTCAGGCATTTTCTTAATTGTAACTTAAATCACTCATAAAAATGAATATGTTGCCTTGAAAATAAATAATATAATCAAATAAATACATATGAAATGCTATATATATATATCTTGTAACATTTAGGCTTAAACCTGGAGCCCCTTTGAATAAGTCCCGTTTAAATAGGCATTTCAACTTTAATTCAGGAACAAAACACTATCAGTATAGGCCTAGCAGTTTCTTTTCACCAGTCATGTGAGCTTTAATGAGACACTTGAGCTTGCTTGTCTTTCATAAGCTTTGATAGTTCTGGAGGCAGTGTGGAAACAGCTGTGACCAGGCTGGTCTCCACATCCAGTCTGTTCCTCTGCTTGGTTTTGATGTGTATTAAAGCTGAGAAGGTCACCTCACACAAATAAGTAGAACCAAACGGCAAAAGTTCAATCAGTGCATGTTTTCCCAGTTCAGGATATTCCTTCTCCACATCACACCACAACTCAGTCAATGACTTCTCAGCATATGCCATCTTCAGACTGTGGTCAGATGATAATTCCATCAGAGCATTGCTGGAAGGCTGTTGCTGCTCTCACTCACAATGAATGGGTTCCTCACCCAATCCAGTCTTTGACTTATTTTCAATGTCCTGAAAATAATGGCTGAAATCAGTGCAGAGTTTGGACAGGTGTGCTTGCACCAGTTTGACCACTGGACCCCTGGCAACAGCAGTGATGGCAAGATGGGCATTGAGTAGTGGGAAACAGCTCACGTCTCCCTCATCACATTTACTCTCCCATAGTTTGAGCTTTTTTGTGAATCCTTGAACTTTGTCATACCATTTCAGGATATGCGACTCCTTGTCCTGAAGTGATAGGTTGAGCTCGTTGAGTTTGGTAAACACATCAGCAAGGCCAGGCGTGCCACCCACTTGTCATCCTCAAGCTGCACAGCAAGAGGATGCAGATGCTCCGTCAAGAACACAACAAGTTCATTGCAAAGTTCATAAAGTCTCAGTAGCGTTTTCCCACGAGACAGCCAGCGCACGTCTGTGTGAAGCAATAGCTGATCGTGCTCTGTGCCGTTCTCATGACAAAGAGTTTCAAACAGCCTGTGATTCAATGGCCGAGATTGGATGAAATGTATCATCTTCACAGCATCATCCATAACAGCACTTAAATCAGGGCTCATCCTCTTGCTTGCTTCACGATGAATAATACAATGCATCCATTTAATGTCGGGATTTACCTTTCTTACGTGCCCAAAAAGTCCCTTTATGCGCCCCATCATCACAGCTGCTCCATCAGTACAGATGTGGTTGCAGGTTTTCCACTGCAGATCATGTTCTCTGAAGAAGCTGTCGATAACCTGGAACAATTCTTCCCCAGTTGTCTTTCCTGGCAGCGTTTTGCAAAATAACATATGCTCGTTTATGCATGCATTTACGCATCTTTGTAACGCTCGAAGGACAGGCGCTGCGCTTCTCCACTCACATCTGTCATTTCATCCAGCTGCAAAGCGAACTGACCGGCTAGTTTTATTTTGTTCACCACTTGTCCAATTATATTAACAGACATATCATTGATCCGACGGGATACGGTGTTATTCGACAGGGGAACTTTCTTGAGTGCTTCGGCTGCTTTCTTGTCTATCATAATTTCGGCCAACGCAGTCGCTGCAGGGAGAATGAGCTCAACAATAGAGTGAGGTTTTTTTGATTTAGCCACAAGCAGGGACACGGCGTAAGATGCCTCGAGTGCTTTCATTGACACATTTGTGGCTTTCATCATTACTGTCTGGCTCGACTTAAATTCCGACTGTAATTTTTCACTTTTATCGACACTTCCCGAGTGTTTGGTGCTCTGGTGTCTCTGTAAATGCGCTGGCTTCATCGCACTATTAGCCAGGACTTCACTGCAAAAGAAGCACTGAGGCTGTGGTGGGTCCGCAGAAGTAGAAATGAATCCACATAATATATATGTTTCACTGTACTGCCTTGGTTTCAGTGTCGCCTCTTTCTTACGTTTCTCGGCGGGCTCCTCTGAACCCTGGCCTGAATCCAGAGCAAGCGGACATTTCAGCCATTTATCCATAGCACAGACCTACCAGTATTTTTCTGGCTGCAGGTAAGCAGCTGTTTTCATTGTGGGATTTTGGAGCGGTTGTGCCACAGACTATTGTCTCCCTAGGGAAACAAATCGCGCACTATCATTTTTGACGGGATTATTATTTTGTTTACTTGTCACCTTGGAATTCCACGTACCCCCTACAGTTCCCTCGCGTACCACTAGGGGTACGCGTACCCCCGGTTGGGAAACACTGGACTAAACTGTGAATCACTTCCTTGTGAGAAGTTTACACAAGGTATAAAATGGAGAAACTAAAGTAAAAACCATCAAATGTTCCACCGAATCTCAACTTTGACTACATCCAGTTCAATTATATAAAAGGTGACGCAAACTGAAATGTATCATGAAAAGAAAAGGTGTGCACGATTCTGCAGAAAGCTTTGGTCTTGGCAAAGTCTTGCTATGTCCTGGCTAGACATCACAGAAGAAGAAACCAGAGATATAGAAGAGGCAGTGAGTGGGAGACAGAATAACAGGATGGAGTGACTCAGCTCTCTGCGCTTCAAGTGGAGATGGTAACTTGGTATGGGACAAAACCTACAGGACCCAGGAAAGATATCATGAAGCCAGTTCTGTGCCATGTACTCTTGGATGAGTAAAAACATGTAGAAGAAATATAAGAAACAACATACTGTCATATTTCTGGACCATGGTGACAACAGAGATTTCACCAAAGCTGCTGTGAAAATCTGTGTGACAGACTGTGATAACCCTATTAATACCAGGTAGAGTTCTCATATTACAATAATGGACTTGGAAGAAGTGTTTTTCACTTTTCGCATTGATCTACTTATCTGATAATGTTTCTTTCTGTAAAGAGATGTGAACCTATCATGAGTTTTCTCAATGGTTTTCTGTCTAGTGGGGCACTAAAAGACTACAGCCATGCTAACAAAATGTTCTCAGGTACACTGGTCCTTATAGCTAAATGCTAACGTCAACATTCTAACAGTCTGCAATGGCATGCTGATCGTTATCATGTTATCTGTCTCTACTATTTTAGCTTAATGTGTTGGCATGCCAACACGTGCTGATAAGCTATATTTACTTTTTTTGGTACTTTATCTAGGTTGATAAAGTTCCAACAATCATTCCCGATGATAATTATTCAAAGCATTAGCCATGGCAAATTACAGCTGAGGCATTAATTTTCCAGGTATTTTGTTACAAAATAAAATATTGTACCTGTAAATGTCAATACAATTCTTCCTGACAAGGGAATAAATAAGTGCACTCTCAGTTTCAAAACAATCCATCCCATCATCATTGAGAAATGTCATGCCGAAAAAACCTCATCTTAAGGCGATGGTAAAAGTTAAGGGATCACCAAAGTCAGTGGGATTCATCATCTAGGGAAAATTAGTGTCATACAACATTTCAGTGCAATCCATCCAAAAGTTTTTGAAACTGTATATGTCCGGGGGTATCAAAATCCAGACCCAAACGCAGAATGAAGAGGAGGCAAGTATAGAGTATAAACAAAAAACAAGATTTAAATAGATAAAGCTGATAAAAAAACTGGGACCAGAACAAGCAAAGCAACAAAAAAAAACGAAACCAGTACAGACCAGAGGACACTGGGAACATGAACAGGCGGAAAACAAAAATACAGTGAAAAAAAACAGTAAAGACACAAAGAGAAAATACATTTCAAATTAAAACAGGAAACATTAATTACAAAAACTAAGATCATGATATTGTAATCAAATTCACAAATACAACAATTATGTTGACGCTATAGTAGAAAGTAAGAGGATCAAATGTTCAAGTAGGGTTTATCCTCTAGGAGTGTCATTACAAACTTTCACCGCAATCCATCCCATAGGTTGTTGTGACATTTCACTCAAAATCACAAGTCCAACCTCATGTTGGCTCATGAGAAAAAGTTAAGGATCACCCACATCAGTAAGATTTATCCTCTGGGTACCAAGAGTGTCAATCAACATTTCACGGCAAAACATCACATTCGTTGAGGAGACATTACACTCAAAAGCACATATCTCATCCTCATGTTGGCGCAACAGGAAAAGTAAAAGGATCACACAAATCAGTAGGATTTATCCTCTGGGGACCATGACTGTCATTACAACATTTCTATAATATATACCTTGTGCTGGCGCTAGAAAAAAGTTAGGAGCTCACAAGTGTTAGTAGGATGTATCCTCTGGAGACCATGAGTGTCAAGGCAATCCATCCTATTTGCTGTTGTGACATTTCACTCAAAATAACAAACCTCAACCTCAACTAATAGTTGTTGGGTAACTCAAATTCGTCCAGCATCAGTGTACTCCAAGAAAGGGAAAAGCGATTCTATGCCGCTAAAGTTTTAAAAAGTTATTACTTAATTATAATATCATATTACAAAATCTGTATTGCATAACTTTCCACTTGATGAGAGGGAAAAAGAGTACTGGTCAGTACGTGTTTTGTCTCTGCAGCCATCGCCCACTTACTTTCAAACAGTCAACATATTTATTTCTAATGCAGACATATAGCTGCAGCAATAACAACGGCAACAACAACATTAACTGTAAGTGCCAATGAAATGCTGTTAAAAGCAACTTCTCTGTGTGAACTACCACTTACACAGGTAATGTATTCCACTCAGATTGCCTCCTTCTAAGACTGCCTTACCAAGGGATATTTTGACATTTTGAATTATAGTGAGTTTATTCTTCACCACACGCTCGTCACAGTGGAGGCTCGGGTGTTTTTTTTCTCAACATAAAAAGGTAGCTCTTTATTGAAATATAAGATGGAATGCAGCTTATCTTATCTGCTCTTTGTTATGTTTTTATGAGATATGTTCTCAAACAGTTTTGAATGGAAGGAAAAATGTGGTTAGAGCTGGATATAACAGAATTTCCTGTTGTCTAACATGCTGTAAATTATTTTAGAATTCCTGCCAGCTAGATGGCTAATAGTCAATGGATGTCCTTGACATTTGAACTGTTCATTGAGGTCACAAATGTGTCTTTAGACAGACTGTGTCAATAGTGCAGTATCCTCAATCATTTGAGTAAGGCCTCTGAATGACAGAGAGAAAGTGCAAACTTAAATGTTTCTAACAAAAATCCGGAGGGTTATTTGACCAAAAAGTTTAACATGGCTCAACTTTTACAAAGGAAAGCAATATCATCCGGCAAGTGCTTTGTTCAGTAAATGCCATAGTTCTACTTCTACCGGACTTCTACTGGTAAACTGGAGATGATTTAAAGATAAAATACTGCTATGTCTTAGTGAGTAATGCTCCTGAAGGCAACTCAGGGCCTGACTCCTCCCCCAAACACTCCCCTCATTAGAGCAGGGTATAAAAGGCACCTGGTTCCCTTTGTTCTTCCCCTTGGCTTTCCTTTCATGGTTGTTGGTACAGGTAGGCTGCAATACTAAAATGTAGGATACGTTGTCTCATTTATTCTAGTATTGTATGCACGGGAGGACTTTGGGTTTTGTTTTTTCACAGTTGCCGCCTCACGGGGAGCTGGTATTATCTACATTTTGTGCAGACCAATCACAACTGGGGTCCTATTAAACGAGCCATCGCGGGTAGTGCCCCTGTTCCCAAATCCCTAACTCAGACCAGAGACTGGCTTGCAGGTTCTTTCAGACCTTGCCTCCCGAAGGGTAACACCTCTGACCTTCTGGCTGGGAATGCATCCAATTGGTTGCATACAAGCCTACAGATTTTGGACGATCATTATGAAGGTGCCACTGCAGATCTCCAGAGGGGCCTGACCCAACTCCCCAAGGAGGATGGGGAGAGGGCTTGGACTGTAGCAACCAAATGGATTACATATAATTACCCACATGTCCAGGACCAGGTTTTCAGCCTAGCTCGGCTGGATTTGGAACAACTAGGTTTACAACTCCCAGCACCATCTTGTCCTAACCCACCCAGAAAACCTCCCACAAACACACGAGCCAGGGTTAACCTGATGGTAACGCCTGTCCATACGATCCCCATCAGGGTCTCAATCCCACGAACAGACAACCCTAGATCTCTGGTGACACTTCAAACTACCATTCAGACATTCCTCTTCCATCAGCACAACCCTCTCCCCTGATCAGCCAGATGGTTATGGCCAAAAGATCACCCGAAAGGGTGGTTAAACCACTTCTAATGAGTAACATCGACATCCTGGCCTTACCTTCATCCCAACCTCCCCCCAATCTTAAATCAAAGGACAAGGCCCCATTTAGTGATGTGTCGGTCGCGAACGAGCCGATTCTTTTGAACGGCTCAGTTGTTTGGGGGTATTTCCATGACCGTGTCGCTGGTGCAGTGTCAACAAGGAATCCCACAGCAGATGCCATCATGGAGGTGCAGTCTTACCTAGAGGAGCCTCTTCTTCCAAAATCCTCAGATTTCCCAAATGGTGGGAAAGTCGGGCCAACTTATACCCCAGGTTCACCAAGCTCATGGCTGAAAAGCTTTGCATTGTGGCAAAGTCAGTTCCGTCAGAGAGAATATTCTCCAAGACTGGACAAATAGTATCAGAGAGGAGAAATTGCCTTAAGCCCTCAAAAGTGAGGGAACTTGCTTTCCTTAATGCAAATTTGCCATAGATTATGGCATAACACATGCTCAAGCAGCTAGAAGGCCATAGGCCATCTCCTGTTTTTGACAAAGCAGCTCACAGATTCTTCTCTATTTATTTTTACTCTGTTTTTATAATACTTTTAAATATTGTTCAGAAGTAGTTTTCCTATTTATACCTAAATGTTTTTGGTGTTGTTGTTCGATTTGCACTAAAATCTGTTTTGCACAAAAGTTTATTATACTATTTTTTATATTGCCAAATAAAAAGTGTTCTAATATTAAGAGTTGAGTGAATTCCATTCAAGGCAAGGCAACTTGATTTACTTAAAACATACAAAGGGTAAATTCAAAGTACTACATTCACTGACATGAATGACATGGATAAGGGGCCACCTTGTGTCATGTTTACAATGCATATGATTGACATTAGGTTTTGCACAGTGCTTGAATTGGGCCGGTACTCGGTTCTGATTTTTTTTACCCATGTGGTACCGGCACTTCTTACTGAGTACCGGCAAGGTGCCGGTACTCAGTAAAATGCCGGTACTCAGCCGCCGGCGGCACGTCATGACGCATGACAACAAATATGCCCAGCGTACCTAGATGCGTCATGAGATGCCGCCGCAGCGATAGACTAGAGCAGAAAAGACATCACATAACGTTAGCATTTCGAAAATGATAGCGTGGCTTAATAATAGTGCGAAAAGATAGCGGTTGTCGCCGGACAAGGATTCCCTCTCTCCTTTCCTGCTGAAAGATGGTGTGTACTCAGGGACGAGGAGTAATTTAACCAGCCGCCAGTAGGAGTCAGGCTTTACTTTCTTTTATATCCATAAAGAAAAAGTAAATCTGTTTACAGTTGTTTCATATGGATGTTGAGAGGTGTCCATATATCTCTTCATTTTGCTCTCAAAGTGCACCAGATTGATGCATCAATATTTAAATAAAAAAAAATCTTATCAGTTATTGCCCTAGGACAGGGGTCGGCAACCCGCGGCCCACGGGCGGCCCTTTAAGCCCTCTGCTCTGGCTCCCTTGAGCTTAGACAAAAATAAGAAGGAAATAAAATAAAAGTATTTGTAGGACTATTTATATTGTATTGCATGGTTGAAAATGTTTCGTATCTTGTATTTTGAGGTGATACTGTGACACATAAATAAAAAACAAAACGGTTTTAATTAGGTCAACTAAAATATGCGTCACATCCTGCTACGGTCCCGCGCGAGTGCCTTTTCTTGGGAGTAGCATGAAGCTGCAGCGTCGGAGACGACACTTGTAGAACCACACACACAGGTCCCGCGTCACGAGCACACACACAGGTCCCGCGTCACGGCGGCACGTGACGGAGCACGTTCACATGAATGTGAACGTCAACGCAGAGAATGTGAGTAATGTGAAGTGCTTTTACAGTTTTATTTGTTTAACATTAATAACAATTCCGGTGTCTTGAAATGAAGTGTGATTAGCCAACATTAACTATGATAGTGTTAAGGCAATACAAACAAACATCTGTTTGCTTATGATAGCTTCTAACCGTATTAAAGTCTCTAAAAACAACTATTCATTAGCTATAGCTTTCGGCAAAAGCATTAGCAAAAGCATTAGCTTCGTTAGCATATTTGATCATTTGTTTAATGAAACTAGCGTGATTTTGGCAAGCCCAACTAGGTGTCATAGTTGAGTAATTTAATCACTAATTACAGTAATAGTGTGAGTAATGTGAATCATGTTTTTTTTTTTTAAGTTAACAACTATTCTGTTGTATTGAACAGCCATACAAGCAACAAGTGCTAAATGTCATCTGTTAGCCTATGATGACTCGCTGCAAAACCAACTGTTAACCATTTTGTTTATTTGTTTAATGAAACTGTATGTTATGGTTATGTTATTTGACAGAGGCTTTTATCCAAAGTGACTCACAAAAAACATAAAATAACCATAATTAACATTAGAATTTCAATACAAATAGTTACATAGTCAAGTTACATTACTTATTACATTTTTAACAGGGTAATTACTCATCTGTAACCTACTACATTTAAAAAAGTAAACTTCCCAACCCTGATGATTAATTATAGTCAGCTAATTAATTAAACTTCAACGGATGACAAAAGCATGTCAATATGTCCACTACATTAAATCAGCAGTAGCCTAAGTTCTGTCTTCAGTGTAAATGCTTCTTTAATAGTCATTGTATTACAATTTGAATTCATTGTAAATAATCTTCACTGTGCTGACTGCCTGTTTACCGTTTATCAGACAGTCTCATCATTTCGACATGTTTTGTAATATTGCATGAGGTGTTTTAGTCAGTTATGTCGGCCTATTATGTAGGTTAGAATCTGTCGTGTCAGAATCAAACAATTAGGCCTAATTTATGTCTGTCTGTGAAATTGTTTCAAAATGTTCAGTTTGACCAATTAGGCTCTCTCTTTTTCAAGATGCATATTACAATCCGAGAGGGGAGATCCTTGCCGGACCTTCAACGGTGCACGACGTGTTGCAATGACTTCCACTGCCCGTTCTGTGTCTCTCGTTTATTCTCTCCAACAAAACACTGCAAGGTGAAAAGCCATCTCGAGAGCCACTTCCAGCGTGCAGTTCTCCATGAAGGTAAAGTTAGCTTACATTCTCTTGTGAAATGCAAATGGAGTTGCAATGTGTCTGCATTAAAAGCAGCCTAAATGTTATGATCAGTTCCATTTGAGCAATACATCAAAACAAGTCCTATGATTTGTTTGTGGTGACCAGTTACTTGATCCAGATGTTTGGTATTCATAATTTACACTTTTAAATAATATGATCACAAAATAATAATACTACAATTCTATGTTCTTATGTTTAAGGGTATACCATTCACAGATGTGGATTAAATTGCCGACCAGACTATCATTTTCACTGCTGCTACTGCCAATCCATGCATACTCGCAAATCTGGCTTTGTAAAGCACCTCGCTTTGTGCAAGGCAAAGCACTCTGCCATAACCCCCATCATCCCAGATCCAGCAATCCCCATCATCCCAGATCCAGCAATCCCCATCATCCCAGTGCGAAAGATGCAAAGGGTCCGTGTAGAGCCTGTACTCAAGAAAAAATGTCCCATATGCCATGTTCTCATGAATACAATTTTTTTGAAAAGGCACATGGAAAGAAAGCACTCTGCCAAACAAAAGGACATAACCGCAAGTTCACACCTACCGAGTGAATGCATAGATCCTGAACATGGAGTCTATGCTGTCCACAAAGCCTTCCATGGAACAAGTATTCCTCTGCATGTTCAGAATAAAGTGTGGGGAGAAAATCAGCATGTGTCTTGTGAAAATAATGAGTGCCAGGTGAACCTGGAGTTGGCATGGAGGAGTGGAATTAAAGCCTATCAATGTACACATTTAAAATCCATAACCTACTGTTCATCCTATGCCTCCCCTATTGAGCTTGATGAAGATATTCTAACGGAGATGGTGAACAACAAATGGTTTGGTGAAGATAAAAAGAGCCTCTGCCTCGTTCGGCAAAACCTTGCCAAATGTAACCACGTCCCTTTATCTGTGTACTCGAAAACTGGAACCCCGAAGACAACAAAATATGTATCCGTATATGAGCCTACGGTTTCATATTACAGTCGATTGGGAAGAGTCATGGTGTCGTACGACACAAAGAAGAATTTGTGGCACTGTCCTTGTGCCAGGACTAAGATATCATGCCCACACAAATACATTGCAAAATGGCACTTATTTCAGACACACCGTGAACTATTCAGGAAAGTCAGAAGCACAGAGGAGGTGGATTGCCTGAGTGCAGCAGCAGCAACAGAGGACGAACACAGTCATGATGAGGCTGATCTGGGCGATGTTCCATATCCACCAAAAGATGTCCAAAAATTGAAAGGCATGACCCAATATATTCTGAGTCACAAAAAGTTACCTGCTGTCCTGCCAGAACATTTGCGGCTTCCAGTGGAAGTGCAATATCCAAGGCACCTCATTCCAGAGGAGATGATGTGCCAGCACTGCCCAGGCAACGGCACTTGGGCTTGCCACGCCAGATCTGTGGAAATGACTGCGGGATTTTTATGCTTATGGTAGGGTATCAGTTGGCACGTTTGCAGGCTTCTGTAAACATTGTAAATATAATGCTTTGTTTTCCATCTTCTCTGTTCCAGTACACTCTGTCCATTGTTACAAACGCCGGGTTTCAATTCCAGGAGGTTAGTTTAGGATTTGTATTTACTAAAGAAGTAAATGCCTACTTAAAGTGTTGCTTATGTTGCATCATACTGTTCATGTTGAAGAAAAATGATTTATTGTGGACATTGTGAATCAAAAATTGTCTTTGTCACTTTCTAATTTCATTCAGAGGGACATGCCTTTGATTAGGAAGTGGTGGTGTCTTCTTCTCATGGAGCTGTTTGAAATACAAGGGTATGAAAGCCCTTAACAATATGTGTGTTTTGATTTAAGTAACACTTTATTTTGAGGGTCACTTGTAGATGATCTATTATATTAGGTTAACCATGTACAGATCAGTAGACCATCAGTAACAAGAGCTGTAAGACTCTGGATGGCAATATCTGTTGAGATTATTAATGCATATCAATTGTGCACCAATGCCTTAGCCTTTCCCTATGCAATACTTTAGATGACGTCTTGTTCTTATTGTTGCAAAGGCATGGCCAAAGGTTTGCCTTTTGGACTCTGGAGGCCAGAAGCTTGCTGGAGGGAACCCTTCAGCCAATATTCAGAGTGCCACGACCAGAGAGGGAACAGCAGACCCCGCCTCACCCCCAGTGAAGAATCAGCAGACCCCGCAATAAAAATAAATAAAAATGTATTCTGAACTGAAATGCCTCTTGGTCAAACTGCTTGTTTATCTTTTGCAGGCTGGTGCATGAACACACTAACAGTTGTTTTTCAGTAATCTAGCACCTCTTCGAAGACACCTTTGATTTATTAATAATAATAATGAAACGAGAATTATGATACTGTAGAAGGAACAGTGTTGTTTTCTTTTGAATAATAATGAAACGAGAATTATAAACATACCCAAAACTAAATTAACAGTGTTGTTTAATATACATATAAAAGACTATATTTTTGAAATTCATTTTTGAAATTCTCAACTAAATTAACAGAATATACATATAAATATTCATGTGAACGTGCAACAGAATATGGTTCCCGTCACGTGACGCGGGTCACGTGGGACCCCGTCACGTGACGCGGGACCTGTGTGTGTGGTTCCCGTCACGTGCCGCCGTGACGCAGGACCTGTGTGTGTGCTCGTGACGCGGGACCTGTGTGTGTGGTTCTACAAGTGTCGTCTCCGACGCTGCAGCTTCATACTATTGTTTCTTGGAGGCGAATAACCTGACATCCGGCTCGATGAGCGAACTATGGATAAATCAAAGAAAAGTACCGGAGGAACACAGGATTTAATTCTGTGTGGACAGAGTTATATGCTTTCACAGCAAACGATGCTGGTTTACCGGTATGTTTGATATGTATAGACAGTGGCGGCGGGTCATTAGGGGCAGGTGGGGCACAGCCCCACCTAGTGTCAGAAGAAAGTATTACAAATAATGATTACAAAAAAATACAAAAAAATAAATAAAAAAACATATCAAATATATTTTAAGGTCATGTTTAATAATCTGATTCGTCTGTACATTTCTGTTTTAGTCTGTGTTCTTCTAATTAGTGTCTAGAGTGCCGTTTTGAGCTGTTTAGAGCCATGTGGGACAAAACCCGATCCTGCCCCTCCCTCTCACAGTCTAAGTGAACGGTGATTGTAAAAACTACACTGCGCATGCTCAGAGTATTTTTCTATTTAATGTGTGTGGCAAAAAAATAATGACCGTAGGGCATAGTGCTGCCATCCCCACCATACGTCATCTCACATAATTCAGAATTGATTGGCTGTAAGTACTCACGTGTGCAGTGCTGCGAAACGTCACGTGTTGTTTGAAGAGGAGACGAGAGAGCAGCATATAGCTAACATCACCAGCGATTAAAAGAAGTAAAAAACTGAAAGAAAATGAATGAAGTTGACCATTTACTGGAGCACACATTTGAGACACTTAGTCTCGGAGAGAAACTGGAGGTAAAGCGCCTCGGTGCCCACCATCCACCGGATTTCCAAATGGTCCAGACTGCGGGCAAAAGTTAAACGTGGGTTTTAACGCTGAGTGGTTTGCTAAAAAGAAATGGCTAACGGCGAGCATCCAGAAGAATTCCCTCTTTTGCTTTCCTTGCCTGCTTTTTGGTGAAGATCAGGGTACTTGGTCGAGGACAGGTTACAAGGACTTAAAGCATCTTTCGGAGAGGACAATGAAGCATGAGAGCAGCAACAGTCATTTGGAAAATGCCGTAAAATTGGGATTACTTGGAAGGGTGAATGTTGCAGCTCAGATTGACAGCGCCTACAGACGCGGCATTGATTCTCATAATAGGAAGGTGGAAGAAAACAGGTACGTGCTTGGTCGGATCATCACCTGTATTAAACTGTGTGGGAAATGTGAGACAGCACTGCGGGGCCACAACGAGTCGGCGGACTCTCTGAATCCAGGGATATTCAGGTCAATTTTCGAGACAATGTGTGAGGGTGATTGCAGGCTTCAACGGCACTACGAAGCTCAGCTTGTTTTCAAAGGGACATCAAGCACCATACAGAATGAACTCTTGGACTGCATGTATGATGTGTACAGGGAGGAAATAGCCAAGCAAGTGGACAACACATCATTTGTTGCCGTTCAGGCCGACGAGACAACCGATGTCTCCTGTAAATTGCAAATGGTGATTGTGCTGCGATACATTATGCCTGACCTCACAGTTACAGAGCGTTTTTTGGAGTTTGTGGAAGTAAAGGACAAAACTGGTGTAGGTCTCTCTAACAGCATCAAGGCTGTTCTGGAACCCCTGAAGCTGAAAGAAAAGCTAATCGCTCAGACCTATGACGGGGCGGCCGTCATGAGCGGTAACGTGCGCGGGGTACAGACGGTGCATGAAGGAGACGTACCCAAACGCTCAGTTTGTTCACTGCTACGCCCACCAACTGAACCTGACCCTGCAGCAACTGTGTTCAGCAAGGATGAGCATCCTGAAGGTGTTTTTTGCAGATCTAACTGCTTTTTCCACTTTTTTCTCCGGTGCTCCAAAACGTGTTGCAGCTCTTGCAGAGGCAACACAGAGACGCATCCCACGGCCACCGGCTGTGAGATGGAACTTTAAAAGCAGAACTGTGAACGCGGTTTGGGAGACCCGAGATGCACTACTTCAGTGTATGAAGCATATACGCGCACAACCAGGATGGGATGCGGTCACCATAAGTGAGGCATACGGCCTGTCAAAGAAACTGCGGGACCGAGCATTTATGCAGCTCCTGGAGTTTTTTTCGTTGCTTATGCCAGAAGTGGATGTTCTATACAACACTCTGCAAAAACGAAGCATCGATGCACCTGGGATCAACAGCGCGCTCTGCCGTTTCAAGGAAAATGTTCAGAAAATGAGGCAGAAAACTGATGCATTGGCCGCCACTGCTCATGATGGAACAGACGAGCCAGGCCGACGAGTCAGCAGCACAGCGCCGGTGATGAAGGAGGCTTGTGACACAGTCATCTCACAGGTGGAACAGAGGTTCTCACAGAGTGACCATTTGATCGCTGCAAAGCTTGTTGACAGCTCATTCTTCCCACAGCATGTCCTGTCATTTCCTACACCTGAGCTTGACTGCGCCGTGAAACTGTGGCCTGCGTTGGGAAACAAGGAGAAGTTGAAGTCTGAGCTGACCACGCTCTACGGCCACAGTGAGCTTCACACTGGAAACACTGCCATGTCTCTGTTGAAATCCATTCACGAGAACAACTTGGAGGAAACGTTTGCTGAGACTGTTATTTTGGTCAAAATAATAGTGACAACTCCGATGACGACATCCGAGTCAGAGAGGAACTTTTCCACCCTCAAAAGGATAAAGACTTTCACTCGCAACACCATGGGACAGCCGCGACTTAACGCATTGGCCATGCTTTCAATTGAAAGCCAGTTGATCCAGCAACTACAGGACTTCATCCCCAAAGTGATAGACACATTCTGTCAGAGGAAGGACCGCCGTGCCGCTTTTCTTTTCAAGTGAGCCTTCAGCTTTGGTAAGTTCATTTATGTCATATATTTTGTTGATCTTCTGTGTTTGGCCTCTGCTGGATCGATTGATATTGTGACCTCGATGATGAGTGTCTGTGTTTTCCTTATATTTACAGTCTATGGTGTTTTAATGCTAAAGCATTACGGTTGTTGTTATTGTTAAGAATTACTTTGTGATGGTGACCTTTACTCCATGTATGAAGGTGCATTACTATGACATCCCCACGCTGTGTACGTAAATGTATGCGCTCACAGTGTTGCTCCTGTGGTCTTCAGTATGTAATTTGACACTCCCCCTCTCTCTCTCCTCCCCCCCCCTCTCTCTGTCCCCCCTCCTCTCTCTCTCTCCCCCGACCTCTTTCTGCCCCCCCAGTTTTGTACACCTAGAAACGCCACTGTGTATAGAGAAGTTGTCGGTGGTGCAGCCTTTACGTATCGAGGAACAACACGGGAGAGACAGCTGACGATCTTCAGTCATAATTCAATGGGGTATGTAATTTATTTCAGAAAACACTTATTGTTATATTCCATGGAATGCTCTTAACGTCCCGATAGCAATGAACATATTAAATGCTTTGACAATAAATACATACAAAAATAAATCTCTGGAAGCCGTGGCGCTGTAAAAAGCACGACCAATCATCTGAGCCGGCCCGGCTAAAGTAACTGGATGGCCTACCTTCCATCTGTGCACACATTTATCTCGTGCCCTCATTGGTCATGTGCGCGTTCGTGTGTGTTGGAGGAGGGACTCTGTAAGAAAGTCTGAAGGAAGAGGCATATTTTTCCGGTTGTGTACTTTCAAATTCTAGCTCACTCGAGCTGGTTTCTCCATTCTTACCTACCTTACATTTAACTCTTTTTAGGGTGCAGCTAGCTATATGTTTTATTTATTTCAAAGTGGGCCCATTTTAATAATATTTTTTTTTTAGGGCTGTCAAACGATTACAAATTGTAATCAGATTAATCACAGCTTAAAAATTAATTAATCATGATTAATCACCATTCGAACTATGTCCAAAATATGCCATTTCTTTATGTATATTGTTGTGGGAATGGAAAGATAAATGAAAGAAGGCGGATATATCCATTTAACACACAGTATCTATGTTTATTATAACATTTTTCTGCGTGTCAAAATGAAAGACAACCCACACACCTATCAATCATCAAACCGTGGGGTCTTAATTCATTACGTGTTGATTTCTATCAACGGGGGAGTACTTCAGGAAAGTCGACAGAGGAGGGGGGGGGGGAAGTCTCCCTCCGCAGCCGGTTGGCGTAGTTTTGGCACAATTCCGTTGTACAGACCGACGTTAACAGCAGCCCTGTCTGCACACGGAAACCGACTCTGTCGTCCGGTGATCTAACCGCCTTCTGGAAAAGCTTCACAAGTACGTCGGTACGCAAATGCGCTTTGTGACACAAGTGACGGTACGCATTTCAGATTACACACATAACCTGCGTACCAGTTATGTGCACCCCTGTACTACAGCAAAAGTATTCTCCGTCGGGACTTCCTGCAACAACACCACGCCGTTATCAAAGATGTTCTATTGAGAAGACGATCACTACGTGACAAAAGTTTTCAAAACCGTGGCTACTGAAATCAATCTTACTAACTGCTGTCTGTGCAATATACTCCGCGCGAGTTGGCAGACTTTATTTTGCTTCCTTTAACATCATTTTTCATGGTGGGGCTAAGCCATTTCTTGGTATGGGTGTAGCCTACCCCAGCCATACCCTGGCGCTGCCACTAGTGGCACGTATGGGGCGGGCCATTCTGCACATGCGTTAAATGCGTTACATATTTTAACGCAATTAATTCAAAAAATTAATTACCGCCGTTAACGCGATAATTTTGACAGCACTAATTGTTTTCCTTCAAATGTGCAGAGGACTCCCCAAGTGCTGTGTTTAATTTATTTTACAGTAGGCCTGTGTATTATTTGTAATTCTCCTTATAAGAGTTATTTGTTTCTTATTAGAGGTTAACAGTTTTATATCATGTAATAAATAGCCTAATACATGCAAACAAATTGTAGTTTTTGTCTGATATAACAATAAAAAACTATGAAATATGTTTTGCGGCTCCAGACAAAAAAATGTTTTGGAAAAAGGAGCAAAATGGCTCTTTTGGTCAAAAAGGTTGCAGACCCCTGCCCTAGGAGGATTAATAATAATAATAATAATAATTTCAATTTATATAGCGCCTTTCACGAAACCCAAGGACGCTTTACAATGGGAAGTAACAAAACAAAAAGTAATAATAAAGATACATAGGCTGAAGAAAACAAAAACATTACGCTTGGCATGGAAGTCCAATGTTTGTATGACATGAAACTGCATGAACAATTGGTTGCATGCGCTTTAGTGGTCAATCTGGGCACCCACTTAAAGACAAACTTTCGCCTACATTGATCAATCATACATTTTTACCTTAAAAGTTATGCTTAGCTTTGTACAAGCAGTTTTACGCTCATATTACTGAGGCGAACCTCAGTAAGTAAGTAAAAGGCAGGGCCGGACTGGGACAATAAGTCAGGCTGGGAAGTCAGGCCACTACCAGTTTTTTGTGCCATTTTGCTGGATTTATTTGTCAACTTTTACAGCGTTGCTGCTCATAGTGATAGCCCTCTAAATCTACTACCCAAAAATAAACATATGGACATGGGTTACTATTTTAAAAAAATGCGCAAATCTATTTAGGGGGTTACATTTTTAAGTGGGGGTGGACCTCAAATCCTATAGGGGGGTCCTGGGGCATGCTCCCCCCGGTAAGTTTTTTTAAAACATTGAAACTTGTTTATCTATTTGTTTTTGGTTCATTTATAGTTGTAAGTGTGTCTGTGCTCCTGAACCAGCCTCACATGTCTCCCCCCTCTCCCCCTGCTCCTCTTTGAGGCAGAAGCAAAGACTAGTTTTAGCTCTCAACAAGTTTTAATAGTTTATCTTACCTTTTTTCACCGAGTTAACGTTTTTTTTAATATTATTCATGCATATTTTACTAATCACTCCCCCCCCCCCCCCCCCCCCCCCCCAATATGTGTTTACATAAATGGTGACCAAACCGTTTGAGACCCACTGAGATAACTTGGACTAAGTTAACTATCTAAATCTAAACACTCAGAGTCCTTTACCTCACCTGAGCTGTAGTTATCAGTCTCTCAGTCTGACTGGAGAGGACTCTCCTCCACCTTGTTGTTGAAAAAGCTCCTTATATCCGTTAGCGCAGCTAGCTAGCACCAGATGCTAACAACAACAATACACGTAACCGGTGCGTGCGCTTTATCTCACTCGCTCGCGCCACACATACACTAACACACACCCTCCCGAAGCTTGAATGACACACAGAGACCAATCGAGGGCATTAGTATGATCTGTATGAAAGTGGCCATGTCGGCAGGCCACATCATGTAGACAGCCAGTCACCCTCTGTGAGGCAGTCAGACCCACATTTGCGCAGCGTTGCGTTCACAATACATACAAAAAAAATCCTCAGGCCAGCAGGCCACTTAGCAGGCCAGGTTAAAGGGCTGCATAATAGCCTTTAATTCCCATCAGTGCCAATATGCGTTTGGATGTGAAGGTCAGCATATTAACAGTTAACAGACTTACATTCACGTTAATAACAAATAAGTATTTGGGGCTAAGTCCCTAGCCCAAGGACACTTTGGAATGTTGACTGCAGGGGCACTGCTGACCCTCTAATTGGCTTCCCATCCGTGAAAGCTCACACAGCTGCCCTTTGGAAATAATGGTCTGCACAAAGTTGAACTTGTGCTTTTGGTGTTGAACCCCCGTAGAGGCCTGATGTGCGTAGACGGCTCTGCTAAGATTGGTCCCTAGTTTAGGTTTCATGTTATGTATTTTGATAGTCTTGTCTACCCTCATGTGTCTAAAGTACATTTCCTGCCCTGTCTTTTTTCCCGCTGTTGTGATTGTCTTCACCTGGTGTTGTCTGTCTAGTTAGTATATATAGTTCTCGTCTTCCCCTGTGTCGTTGCCAGATTGTCTTGTGTGTTCCAAGCATTCCAGCGTTAAGATCATTTGTCATTGTCCACAGAGTTATCGTCCATAGAGTTAGATTAAGTAAGTCGTTTTTGTAGTTTTTTTTTTTCTGCTGCTGTTATCACTACACTGTGTGGATGAGCTCTATCTGCTGTTAAATACATAAGGCAGTGATTAAAGGTCTGTCTATATTCATAACGCATCTGGCAAGAGATAAGAGAGGCTGCAGGGTCATTACAGGATAAGAAAGATAGTAAATTAAACCGGTATAATTTGTCTTCTAATCTCTTTCCTCCTCACCTCTGCTTTTCTCAAGTTTTACTCAACTCTTTTTTTTTTGGATCTCTGATGGGGAAATGGTAGCTGGCCTTTCTCACTCCTGTTCCTTGTTCCTCCAGCTTAACTCGCACTGCTTGAGAGGTGATTACTCAGCTTGACTCTCTGACACAGTGTCAAAAATCCGGCAGATTGACCAGAACGCCTGTTTGTCAGAATTATATTCACCGCCGTGCTGGGGGAGTCTCCGCTACAGTCAGGGGGTAGACCAGTACCAATTACCTCCAGAAAGTGGCATTGTTATTGCGGATTCAAAAAAATAAAGCTTCACCAATTTTATCCAAGGCTTTCATAAGACTTAAACATGTGGAACATCTTCTTTTGCTGAGTTATAATGTCCTTTTTTTTTTTTTTTAAAGTAGCCAGCTCTTATATATTAAGTAAAGCTGTAATCAAATGCTACGTGATTTGCTCTTTGCTAACCGCGAGTTTGGGCGTAGAGCCTTACAGTAAAGGCAGTGAGTTAATTTTTGTTTCTTTGGTTCTATCTCACACAGGCTCTACTGGACTCTATGGGTACTACTCTTCATCAATGATAAGTGAGCGTTCACACACTGAATTTGCATAAACTTAGCCGGCCAATCAGGGCGAGCCTATCTGAATGCGCGCGCAGGCCGCACAGTATAAGGCAGCTACACCTGCTGACTGTCATCCTTTTCTCTTCAGCGAGCGGAACACAGAGAGAAAAGCAGATATCTGGCAGTGTGTGGAGGCGTCGTGGCAACAGTCACTGAGAACGAAAAGCTCCGGTGGCAGGAATGGTGGGGATTCTCAGGGTGCAGGGCCGCACGGAGACGGTGTATCCAGGGCTGGACTGGGACAGCAAATCAGCCCTGGCATTTAGACCCAGACCGGCCCAAATCCATAAAACAAACAAATAGTAGCGGTTCCTGACAAGAAGAATAACTCAGTATTATTAAAAAACGCTATTACTATCCTTTTTACGTACCAGGGGCAAACAAAACTAATACATACCACAAGTATGTGTAACTATCAATCATTAGAAATTAGACCTTCAAACCCTCTCACAAAGCGAACAGTGACCGAGCACTAATGGGGAGGTATGCCCGCCCCCCAGAAGAAAAGTTTTAAAAATAACCCCTTAAATGATGACTTCTAGTGAATTTAGGGGGGGGGGGGGGGCTATAGTGCCCTGCCTCCCCTTTCTATGACAACACAATAGAGATAGGACCAGATGAGTCTACAGGATGAGTCGACGGCATCTTTTTTATATACATTGACTCTTTCATTTAATTTTTCCATCCTTTTTTTAATTGCTGCAATTGTATTGCCTTTTTCATCTGTACACACGACACCTATTGCACGTCTGTCCGTCCTGGGAGAGGAATCCCTCTTCTGTTGCTCTCACAGAGGTTTCTTCCTACTTTCCACTGTTAATTGTGGGGTCTGTTTTGGGGAGTTTTTCCTTGAGCGCTGCAAGGGTCTAAGGACAGAGGATGTCGTACATGTACACACTGTGAAGCCCTCTGAGACAAATTGTAATTTGTGATATTGGGCTATATAAATATAATGTGATTGATTGATTGACGCACGCAAGGGGCTATAGTGCAAGTCTTAGGCGGCTGGTTTCTCAGAACCTCACAGAGCCCACAGAACTGAAGGAACACAGGCTTAACCAAACATACTATCCGCTGTCTTTATTCTTTTTCCTGAGAATAGGTTTGAAAGAGACAGATTTAAATGTACAAAGGGAGTTGAAGCAACATTTGACAGAAATCCCACATAAATTACAAAAGTACACAACTAGCAAGATATATATACTGTATATATATACTGTACACGCAAAGTAACTTATATACTAGACTGAAATAACTCAAATGAATGCTTGTTGTGGAGAGGGGCACTGTGTCCAGCGTCCATTCCTCGGGGTAGGAGTTAGTGTCTGTCTGTCTGTCTGTCTGTCTGTCTGTCTGTCTGTCTGTCTGTCTGTCTGTCTGTCTGTCTGTCTGTCTGTCTGTCTGTCTGTCTGTCTGTCTGTCTGTCTGTCTGTCTGTCTGTCTGTCTGTCTGTCTGTCTGTCTGTCTGTCTGTCTGTCTGTCTGTCTGTCTGTCTGTCTGCATGAGTGAGTGTAGTTGGGGGGCTTTGGGAGAGTCAACAAGGATGCAGGTGACCTCTTTGGATGAATCCTTTAAAAGGCAAGTGATGGCATCCTGTCAAAAAGAGGGTGAAGTTCAGGATTTAAGAAAACAGAGCTGGCTAATTACAATGAGAATTTTCTTAATCATTTTATTTACTTAATCTCACCTTATTAAGCTACAAAAGCATATTTCTCAATAAGTCACTCTTCTCAGCAACCCTATCAATGACCACGTCGGAGTCCAATGCCATGAGGATGTCTTTCTCAGTGGCCATCAACAAAAAAGTTGAGTTAGGGGAAAGGGTCAGCAGGAACTTACAGTTGCAAGAAAAAGTATGTGAACCCTTTGGAATTACCTGGATTTCTGCATAAGTTGGTCATAAAATGTGTTCTGGTCTTATATTCTTCCACATGTGATGCTTTAAGCCTGTCCCACTGTCCAGCTAAACCTATCAGCTCTGACTGTAGATTCTCCACTGTAGCCCTGCTTTCAAATCTGATAAGACAATTACTGAGGTCTTTGAGTGCAGTATTTGGGAGCGGCGTGGTTCTGATCTGACTGAAGTTCCTAGGGTCCAGCCATGCTAAGTCAGCAAAGAGAGTTCCGTGTGTCATAAACCTCCTGTGGATTGTCTCGATTGCTGTGTCCAGAATAGCGTTGTGTACATTTACTTCATATGCTCTCTCTGCATCGCTTAGTGCTTCATCTGGAGACATCTCTTCAGCCCTGCTTCTTTTCTTTGTTCTTTTCTGAGGTAGTGCAACCGCCACTTCAATGTCTGTTCCTTCCTCCCTCTCCTCAATGTTTTCATTTGTCCATTTGGCAAACGTGTCTGCAGCTGCTTTCACAGTTTTGAAATCCCTGGCGATGCTTTTGAGACTTTCTTGGCACTCACCATTCGATGGGCGGAAAGGATGTCCATCTTTTGTGTCTGGAGGTACTTGGACAGCGGAGGGTTTTTTTCAAATAGTCTCAGGAATATCTGTGCTGTTAACACTGTTTCAAATCTCAGGAGGCCCTCTTTAAAGCCTTGTGCTTTGTCCCGTACAGTTGGCTTTTCATGTGCCTTCTGTTCTATGGCTGCCAGTGTGAGCACTACATCAATAAAGAGGCCTTTCTCTGGTTTATTGAAATTTCCAAACACCTTTCTGACAGCTTCGTGCTTTGCCCACCATCTTGTCTGTCCAATTGGGGAGAGGCGCCTGTGGCTCTTGTCTTGGGCTTGTTTCTCCCACAGATTGACCCTCTGATATGACTCCCTGATAAACACTGCTATGTCATTGATTAGGTTGAAAAGTGTTCCACATCCGATGACAGTTTGGGTAGTTTCAGCCAGGACAAGATTAAGAACATGAGCATAGCACCACACATGGACATGAGTGGGTGACTGGGAGGTCATCAGTGCAGAAAATCCTTTGTACCGGCCTTGCATATTGGATGCTCCATCTGTTGCATTACCTATACACATGCCCTTGTCCAGTTTCAGATGCTCTAAGACCTCTGAGAGAAAGTTCACAAAGTATTGTCCAGTGGATGCATGGGACTTCACTAAAGCCACAAGCCTCTCTTGCACAGTCTCATTGACATATCTTAAGATTACTGAACACTGATCCTGAGAAGTTATGTCTTGTGTTGTGTCCAGCTGAACAGAAAACATTCCGGCCTTCTGGACATCACTGGAGATACTTTCTTTGATTAGACTACCAACAGTTTCTATTATGGAGTTAACAGTAGTTTTGGAGAGTAGGGTGATGAGAGACCTTTTGTTCCACTGGATTGGTGCAATTTCTTGCTCTTCTCTACGCAATCATCCAGATGCTCTTTTAAGCAGACATCATACTTTCCTAATAAAAGGATGAGCTCCAAAATGTTACCGTGGTCCACGGTGTTGTCAGCTAGCATATATGCTCCCTCATTCTCCACCTGCCTGTACTTTCACCACATCCACCACACGCTCCAAAACCTGACGCCTCTTTCGGACTTGTTCCCTATGAGCAGACATCTGACTGCCATCAAACATGCTTTCGATGTCTGCTTTAGAGCACCGTAAGAAAAAAGCTTCAGCACAGGTTGAATGTGTAACGCTCTTTTCGTGCTCCTCTGTACGCTGGTGTGTGTGCCTCCAATCTGACATTCCAGTTATAAATGTGCCAGTGTCAGTCCTCTTCCCAAATGCCAGACATACAAAACAAAACAACATATGATGTCCCTTGCAATATGTAAGCCACTTTCTGCTGGTGCCATCTTTACAGGTGAATACCTTCTGCACAACTGGATTTCTGGTATGTTGTTGTGGGTGCTGTTCTAAAAACATCTGTAACATAGATGGCTCGGGGTGGGCAAAGTAATCTATGTCCTCCTGCTCTTTGCTCTCCTCACTCTCGCTGACACTCTCCTCCTCTGGGGATGCTACCTGGCTCAACACAATGATACAGAATGAATGGATTCCCTGATAGAGGTCCATACAAATAGGAATTGACATAACAATACCACACAGTTAATGGTGAAAACTACATGTGTGCCTCCATTTTTTATCTATTTCTATATTATTCATTCTATATATTGTCGATCAAAACTACCACAAAAAGCTGACTATAAACATTTTGTTCAGGTCCCAAAAGACCACTGTTGCCCTTATAACCAAATAAGTAAATAAACTAAACAAAACAAGCTGCCAGCTGACAGTAATTGTTCATGAATGGTGGTTAACAAAATAATGACATTCTTTCAATGAGACAACGTATCATAGTCCCATTAAGCTATATTTTAACTTGCCAGGGAAAACCTAAAAAAGCCAGCTTACTAGCTTGTAGGCTAACGAATGTTTCTCTTATAATAGTTGTCTTATTAGTGCTTCATCAAGGAGATATTAATGGGTTCCAGAACTACAGAGTATCATAACCTTAATAATAATCTTTTCCTAATTTTCTTAGCTTCTGCTTACCGCGCTGATCTCTCTCCCTCTCATCATCTTCCTCACCACCAATATCGGCCACAGCTGCTGAAGATGGACCTGCACCTGTACTAAATATGTCGGTTATTTTGACACAAGCGGCAGCATCAGCACGGCCTGCTTTTTTCTTGCCCGCAATTTTTCTGCTCCCCCTTTTCGCTTGGCCTTCGTCTTCGCCTTCGCCTTCTCCATTTCTAACTCGAACTTTTTTTTTTCTTGAAAAAAAAGGCAGTTTGGCTTCAACGGCCGGCTCACCTCACCTCCTGGGGGCGTGATTTAATGATGCACACCGAGTGGCCCAAAGGGGGAGGTGATTAAAGATTTTATTGGGCCGGCCCAGTGTCAACTACTAAAAACATTTAAACAGAGGGCCAATCTACCCGTCTTATGGGCCGGGACTTCAGAAAAAAAAAAATCACGTGTCAGCCCAAAAGGCACGTCGGCCCACCGGGAAAATGCCCGGTATGCCAGATGGCCAGTCCAGCCCTGGGTGTATCCCGTGCCCCGCCTCGATGAGAGCCTCGCGGCACATCTACTCCCACAGGCAGCAGGATGGACGGAAAATAAGAAGCCTCTGCCCCCGCTGCCTCATGACAGGGAGACGCTGGAGTATTTTGATAAAATATTCCGGCTGGGTTCACAAATGGCCCCGGCTGCGAACAATCTAGGTGTGCTGGGCGTCTCGCTGATTGCTCCGCCGCAAGATGCCCCCACCTCACCGTCGCAGGATCAGGCAGATTATTTGGACCGCAGCATCGGCCAGATTAACAATCTGGTGTGGCCGCTGCAGCTGGGCGTGTAATGTCCCTGGCCACAGTGGGATCACGCCACGTCTGGCTGGGACTCACGGCTCTCTCCAAGAAGGCCCGTGATGATCTCCTGGGAGCCCCCGTGTCTGCAGAAGGACTCTTTTGATTGATTTCTTCAGTCACGCAGCGCTTCAAACGCCTGGATGAGGAGAAGTCGCAACTCAGCCGAATGCTGCCTCTGGCTCGTCCTCAAAGGGGAGAGTGCAGCGCCACGGTCAGAAGGAGAGAAAGGCACCGGTATCGTGTCCATCCATGCTTGCATTGATGGACAGGACACTGAGACTGGGTTACTTACTCCAGTTCTGCAGCGTCCCTCCTCCATTCAGGGGCATAAGAGAGGCAAATCTATCATCCCAGGAGGAGATAGGTTTCCTTTCAACAGAGATTCAGGCCCTGTTGCAAAAACAGGCTGAGTCTGTTCTGCACTCTCAGGACAGAGAAAAGAGGCTTTACTCCATGTACTTCCTGGTTTCCAAGAAGACAGGAGAATTCAGACCCATTCTGGATCTTCGCATCCTGAATCAGCACATTGTGTGCAAAAAGTTCCATATATTAACAATTACTGGGACTGGTGCAGCCAGGCGATTGGTTCACAACCATCGATCTGAAGGACGCTTACTTTCATGTCAAAATTGCTCCAAAGCACAGAAAGTATTTGCGTTTTGCCTTCCAGGGGATAGCCTACGAGTACAACAGACTACCGTTCGGCTACTCCCTGTCCCCACGCACGTTCAGCAAATGTGTGGCCACAGCGCTTCAGCCGCTTCGTGACCATGGCATGAGGGTTTTATTTTATCTGGACGACCTCATAGTCATAGCCAGGTCCAGGTGGGCAATGTTCCACACAGCCCAATTTATCCTACACCTAACCAAGTTGGGATTTGCGGTCAATTGGAAGAAGAGCAGTCCCATACCTCACCAGCAGGTGGAGTATCTGGTGATTTTGCTCGATGCAGGCAGACTATGTGCCACCCTGTCAGAGAGCAGACAGGCATCCCTGCTTCAGGCAGTGTGCAGACTGCGACGGGGGGCAACGGTGACAGCTTTGACCATCATGCAGACTCTGGGTCTCATGGCGGCTGCTCACCTCATGGTACCGCTGGGGTTACTGCACATGCGTCACCTGCATCGTTTAGATCCCAAGAGGCACAAACGACGTCTGGTGACCATCAGAGGGCAACCCCCGATACTGGGGGTCCCCAAAGCATCTGCGGAGGGGGACTCCACTGGGGCGGGTGACCTCCTACGTCACGGTGCTCACAGATGCATCCATGAAAGAATGGGGGGGGACCTGCCTAGAGAGAGCTATAGGTGATGGCTGGCCTCTGACAGAAACTCGGCACATCAACCTTCTAGAGCAGGGGTGGGGAACCTTTTTCCTCTCAAGGGCCATTTCAATTTTTACAATATCTTCCGAGGGCCGTATACAAGTTATTGACCTCTGCTTAAAAATACTAAAATCACAGATTCATTTCGCCTTTCTTTCATGCTGTGCAAAGAAAAAACAACCTCTTAATCCAGATATTTTACCATGACTCACGCATGCACGTGCACGGTTGTGGCATACCACCAAAACAGAAAGATATGGACACAAGATGTGTGCAAAAGTATTTAGTTTCCTATCCATGTGGACATGATTTAAGTGGGGGGGGGGGGGGACCTCCTCTAGGGGGGGGGGGCATGCTCCCCCGGGAAGATTTTTTTTAATGTTGAAGTTGAAAACATCAATCTGCTGCACTTTGAGAGCAACATTTAGAGATCGGATACATCTCTCAACATCCATATGACACAGAACTGTAAACAGATTTATTTTTCTTTATGGATATTTGACAAATCACTCTCCTTTCAAACTGTGTTCTTGTTTATTAATAACAACTTTTTTTACTGTCATATAGTATTTTATACCTGTTTACTTTATTCTCTTATTTTTTTATAACTATAATGATCATATAAAGATGTGCCTTTACCTCACTGGTTGGAGAAAAAGCTTCTTATATTCGTTAGCATAGCTAGCTAACCAGATGCTAATAACAACAAAGTTATTGACTGTATGATCAGTATGACAGATGAACAGATCGCCACTGGGCTTTCAACTAAAGACACAGGCACGCAAAAACTGCGGCATGTGTACGGCTCCTTATGGGTACTGCAATTTCTGGAAGTGCCGGAGTGACGTTCTGGTGCTCTCAGTCAGAACTGCACCCCTGTCAGACGAGACATATACCACGTGATGACACGTTAGGCTCGTGTTGTATTCAAGGACCCTGACCTTGGCTATGAAAAACAGGCACTCGCTTGTTTAATTTTTTTGCGGTCTAGATTTCTCAAATGTTTTTCTTTTTTGCTTGTATTTATAAATTACCTCGAGGGCCGTACCAAATTGTCTCGCGGGCCGGAGGTTCCCCACCCCTGTTCTGATGATGTTCTGTTCTGGTGAGGAGCGACAACTGCACCACAGTGGCTTACATCAACAGGCAGGGCGGAGTCTACTCCGCCGCCTTGTTGAGCACAGCGGAGAAACTGTGGTTGTGGGCCTCAGAGAATGTGTTATCTCTGAAGGCCCTCCACATCTCGGTGCTGGAGAACAGGGGGGCCGACTTCATGTCAAGAGGCGGGCCCCTGCCAGACGAATGGATGCTTCACCCGGAGGTGGTGAAGCAGATCTGGGCCAAGTTCGGGAAAGCGGAGGTGGACCTGTTCGCCAACCGGCGCAACAACCACTGTTCCCTATGGTTTTCCCTGGCTCGGCAGGACAATCCACCTTTGGGGGTGGATGTGTTTGCACACGAGCCATGGCCAAAAAAGCTGCTCTACGCCTTTCCACCGCTGCGTCTCAATCTCCCCCTCTTGGAGAGGGTGAGACGGGAAATATTGTCAGTCATTCTGGTAGCCCCAGGTCGCCGCTCGGCGCAGTGGTACGCAGAAGTCACACAAAAGATGGTGGGCCAGCCCTGGACGGTCCCTGAGTTCTGGGAGGCGCTGTCTCAGGAAGCAGGTGCAATAGGGGCGTTACCCACTCTGGGCCAACCTCTCCAGACTTGGCTCCTGAGAGGGACAGGCTGAGATGGGGTTGACTGTCTGACAAAGTTATATAGACTATCCAGGTGGCAAGAGCAGGATCCACCACAGCCTGTTACAGGGCGAAGTGGTTGGGATTCCAGTGGTGGTTTGACGAAGGGAGTCTAGAGCCTCTGTCCTGTACATTGGGCTCTGTTCTGTCCTACTTGCAGATACTGGTGGACAGGGGGCTTGCTCATTCTACAGTGAAGGTGTATGCAGCAGTCATCTCGTCCTGCCATGAGGGATTTGGCGGCAGGTCAGCCTTTAGTCAACCGCTTATGGCGCGTTTTTTGCAGGGAGTCAGGAAACAGCACCCAGTGGTGCATGTCTCCACCCCGCAGTGGGATCTGCCGTTGGTGCTCGAGGCTTTGGTTACAGAACCGTTTGAGCCTCTGGAGTTCTCCTCCCTGAAGGCGCTGTCAAAGAGTATGCGAGCTGGCCGCTCTGTTGGTGCACCTAGGCCTGTCGCGATAATCAATAAATTGACTTATCGTACGATAAATAAAAATGGACTCGATAACTTTTCTGAGCTCGATAAATTGCCGTTTACATGCGTATTTGTGAGGGGCGGGGCTCACAGCCAGGTCAGGACACTCCGCGTGCAGCAGTGTAGCAGCCAAATTAATAATATAGAGACAAGCAGGAGACAACGTGTGACTTTCTCGAGGGGAATTTGAAGTTAAATGGAAGTGGTTGCAAAACCTAATACCACATCTCCGGTGTGGGAATATTTTGGATTTAAGCCAAATCAACGAGGCGAACCTACGGACTTGAATGAGCCGGGCGGTGTGTCGCATTTGTTTTTAAAAAGATAGCAACAAGAGCTAGCAATACGACCAACCTTAAACTGCACCTGAAACACACAACCACCCCATTCCCCTTTCCCAGCTGGGAGCAAACACGGCAGCTGGAGATGGAGAGCCCCCACCTTCCTGACATCCCTGCATTTGCCCGACAATGCAAACATGTTGGTGTTCCTTGCTCGAAATCTTTGAAATACAGATTTGGATAAGGCCTGTTGAGGCATCTGCGTCTTTGTATGGACAGTGGACTGTCCACTTGACTGTTGTTTTATGGAGGTTTTTTTTGCTTGTGAGACAATGTGTAGTCATATTTATTTATGTATTTATATATATGAGAGAGAGAGAGCTCTGTTTTCCAGCCTGAGTCTATTTCATTGATTGTTTTGGTTGTGTGTGATTTTAATTAATTTGTTATAATTAAATGTATTTGTTTTATTTATTATTTATATTTTTGAATATTATTTCACATTTTATTTTCAATGTTGAATGTTCAATAAAAAGTTATGTTTGAAAGGATGTACTTGAATTATTATTATATATTATCATTATGTCAGTGGTCTAAAATAGTCTTACAACGGTGCCGACAATATTATCGTTTATCGCAATAATTTCCAGGAAGATGTATCGTCAAACAAAATTAATTATCGTGACAGGCCTAGGTGCACCCGAGTTGCCTTGATTCGTTTGACCGTAGCGGGGCGACACTCAGACCGAACCCCTCCTTTGTTCCCAATAACCTAAGGAGTTTGTTCAGGTCGAGGGCTATATAGTTAGACGGCTATAGTCTTCCACCCCATATTGGGGACAGGGAGGCAAAATTGCCCCTCCTCGGCCCAGTGTGTGCGCTGGCATGTTATGTAGGGCGCACGGCTTCCATTAGGCGCACTGAACAGCTTGACAGGATGGCTCTGCGAGTGCATTTCACATGCCTATGGGCAGGTGGGGGGAGCCTTCCCCACTGGGCTCCGTGCACACTCACACAAGGTAAGCGTGTGAGAGTGGGGGACATAGTACACTAACGTTCTTCCCATGCTCCTTAGGGACCTGGGGAAACGTAGTGCGCAGTGTGTAGTCACTTGCGCTGGCACCTGCAGGGTGGAGCTATGGGCTTATTTAGACCAATTAGGCTCTACCCAGCCAAGTAAGCTGCGGCCCCGACTTCTCCACGGTCACAAACAGGTGATAGGAAGTGGGGGTGCGATGGCTGTTAACCAAAGGCCGGTCAGGGGCAGTGTGGTGGGTAGATGTTGTGGGACGACAGGGTGTTTATTACATTACATTGCATTTAGCTGACGCTTTTATCCAAAGCGACTTACAATAAGTGCGTTCGACCAACAAAATACAAACTTGAAGAAAACAGAATCATATAAGTACATCAGGTTTCATAGAGCAAAAACAAGTGCTACTCAACTGGCTTTAGGTAAGCCAGTCCTTTATTAGTATATAAGTGCTTTGTTAATAGTTCTATTGCTCGAAGTGGAGTCGAAAGAGATGAGTTTTCAGTCTGCGCCGGAAGGTGTGTAAGCTATCTGCTGTCCTGATGTCAATGGGGAGCTCATTCCACCATTTTGGAGCCAGGATAGCAAACCCGCGTGTTTTTGCTGATCGGAACTTGGGTCCCCTTCACAGCGAGGGTGCAGGAAGGGCCAGATCCATTCGCAGCATGGTACGCAAGTACCATTGTCTTGAAGTGGATTCTAGCAGTTACCGGAAGCCAGTGGAGGGAGCGGAGGAGCGGCGTGGTGTGGGAGAATTTAGGAAGGTTGAAGACCAGACGAGCCGCTGCATTCTGGATGAGCTGCAGAGGTCGGATGGCACATGCAGGTAGACCAGCCAGGAGGGAGTTGCAGTAGTCTAGGCGTGAGATGACGAGAGCCTGGACCAGAACCTGCGTCGCTTTCTGGGTCAGCTGGGGACGTATCCTCCTGATGTTGTAAAGCGTGTATCTGCAGCAGCGGGTTGTAGCAGCTATGTTTGCAGTGAAGGACAGGTTGTTATCTAGGGTCACACCCAGATTCCTTGCAGTCTGAGTTGGGGAAACAATAGAGGTGCCAATGTTGATTGTTAGGTCAAGAGTGGGACAATCTTTTCCCGGAAGGAAAAGTAGTTCAGTCTTGTCATGGTTGAGCTTGAGGTGATGAGCAGACATCCACTGAGAGATGTCAGCTAGACAAGCAGAGATGCGTGCGACGACCTGGGTCTCTGAGCGGGGAAAGGACAGAATTAATTGGGTGTCGTCAGCATAGCAGTGGTATGAAAAACCACGCGGGCTAATGACAGATCCGAGCGAGTTTGTGTACAAGGAGAAGAGGAGGGGACCAAGAACAGAGCCCTGAGGGACCCCTGTAGTTAATTGACAAGGGTCGGACTTGGACCCTCTCCAAGTAACCCTGTAGGTGCGGTCTTTGAGGTATGAGGTGATGAGGGAAAGTGCAGAGCCTGAAACTCCAAGTTCTTGCAGAGTGCGAAGGAGGATCTGATGATTCACCGTGTCGAATGCAGCAGACAGGTCCAAAAGGATGATGACAGAGGAGAGGGAGGCTGCTTTAGCAGTGTGCAGTTCCTCAGTGACAGCAAGAAGGGCAGTTTCTGTGGAGTGACCTGCCTTGAAACCAGACTGGTGCGGATCCAGAAGGTTGTTCTGATGGAGATAACAGGAGAGTTGTTTAAAGACAGCGCGGTCAAGTGTTTTAGACAGGAACGGGAGGAGAGACAGGCCTGTAGTTTATAACATCAGATGGGTTGAGAGTGGGTTTCTTTAGGAGAGGATTTACTCTTGCCTCCTTGAGACTGTTTGGAAAGTGACCAGAAGTTAGAGAAGTGTTGATGAAATGGGAGAGAAACGGTAGAATATCAGGAGCGATAGTCTGAAGGAGGTTTGAAGGGATAGGGTCCAGAGGACAGGTGGTAGGGCGGGCAGAGGTAATGAGGGTAAGAACCTCACTTGGAGAGAGAGGGGGAAAGGACGTCAGTGTGTGGGTGAAAGGAGGGTCTGGTGACCCAGTGGTGAGTAAAGGTGAGTCAGAAAAAGAAGAGCGAATATCATCAACCTTTTTTTCAAAGTGGTTAACAAAGTTGCTTGACAGAAGGGAGGAGGGGGGAGGAGCTTTGGGAGGGTCCAGGAGGGAGGAGAAGATGGAAAATAGTTTTTTGGGATTGGAATAGGAAGATTGGATCTTATCTTGAAAGAAAGTGCTTTTTGCCTGAGAGATCGAAGCAGAGAAAGAGGATAGGAGAGCCTGATAGGTTAGGAGGTCGTCATGGTGTTTGGATTTCCACCGTTTCTGCTCTGCTGCCCGAAGGACGGTTCTATTGGCACGCAGTGCGTCATTTAGCCAGGGAGCAGGAGGGGACTGGCGAGCCTGCCGAGATGTGAGAGGACAGAGAGAGTCCAGAGAGGATGAGAGCGTAGAGAGGAGAGTTTCTGCAGCAGAGTTTGGAGGTAGGAGTTGGAACGAGTCAGAGGAAGGGAGGGCTGAGAACACCGATGAGGTAGAGGGGGAGAGGGAACGAAGGTTACGGCGGACAGGTGCAGGATGAGAAGAGATTAGTTCGTTATGTTTGGAAAGGGGTAGAGAGAATGAAATGAAGAAGTGATCGGATGTGTGGAGTGGGTTTACAGAGAGGTTAGAAGTAATGCAGTTCCTTGAGAATATGAGATCAAGGATATTGCCAGCTTTATGAGTTGGTGGGGATGGAGACAGTGAGAAAGCAAAGGCGGTTAACAGAGATGTTAGTTCATCTATCTTCCCTGTCTGGAGGTTGAAGTCTCCGAGAAGTACAGCGGGAGGGCCAGTTTCAGGGATGTGTGAGAGGAGATTATCTAATTCCTCCAAGAAGTACCCCAAGGCGCCTGGTGGACGGTAGAGAACAACAATGGTTAATTGTATAGGATGGGTTACTGTGACGGCATGGAATTCAAAGGTGGAAGGAGTGAAGTTAGGTAGCTTGAAGAGGGAAAAGCTCCATTTGGGAGAGAGCAGGAGACCAGTGCCACCTCCTCTGCCAGTGGGTCTGGGTGTATGGGAGAAGGAATATGCTGTGGAGAGAGCTGCTGGGGTGGATGTGTTGGATGGAGTAATCCACGTCTGAGAGCAAGGAAATCCAGAGACTGCAGGGAAGCGTAGCCAGAGATGAAGTCAGCCTTAGGAACAGCTGACTGGCAGTTCCACAGGCCGCCTGAAACTAGATGTTGGATGTCAGTGGAGCATGTGGGATAGACGAGAGCAGGCCGGTTATATCGATTACGAGATACACGGGGCCAGTGATAATTACGAGAAGACTCATGAACAGGAATGGAGAAAACACACATGATTATAGCATGAGGGGCTAAACAACCAAATAAAATAAAACACCAGCGATAATTAGCTCAATCAAAGTAGGATTTGCCTCCTCTTTGCCACCCTCGTGACTCCAGCAGGACTCTATTGTCTTCGTCTGTCTGACGCTCCAGGAAAGTGCTACCTAAAATGGACACCTGATTGCTGAGTTCTCACAGATGTGGGGCCACGCCCCTTTAATTAGTTAACTATCTGCAGCTGGTGGCCCTCAAAAGGAAATCTAGACTGGCTCCCTCCTGAGTTGCTATTGTGTCTTATCAGTGGCCCAATGGTTTTACAATTACATTAAACCCTAAGTTATAAAGTTATGAGTTTAACCCTTAATATAGTTACACCTACTCAATAAAGCTCTTAGTATTCTACAAATGTTTCAATCAAAGTTAACCCTAGCAGTCAGTTAGTTCAGTTTTAAGGTTTCAGTCAAATTACTTGTCTCAAGTTTCTGCCTGACAGATACTGTAGCGGTTTTGAGATTTAAAATCACAATTTCAGTCAGATCAACTACAGAGCATTTATACAGAGCACACACACTGAAACAGAGAAGTCTAAAAACAGAATGTTACTCACACAATTCTAGAAGTCACCAGTTGTTATCCTGTCAAAATTGAGTTGCACATCGGGGCTCCACCCACTGTACCCATAGAGTCCAGTAGAGGGCGGAGCCTGTGTGAGATAGAACGGTGGGTTACGTATTGTAATCCTAGTCCTATAAGCACAGGCGGAGCCCTCTACCTAGGGGCCCTGTCTTTGCTATGCCGCTCGCTGAAAAGGGTGTAGGATGACAGTCAGCAGGTGTAGCTGCCGCAGGCCGCATACTGTGCGGCCTGCGCGCGCATTCAGGTAGGCTCGCCCTGATTGGCCAGCTACATTTATGCAAATTCAGTTTGTGAACGCTCGCGTATCATTGATGAAGAGTAGTACCCATAGAGTCCAGTAGAGGGCTCCGCATGTGCTTATAGAACTAGGGTTACAATACGTAACCCACTGTTGCCTCGCATGCAAGCTTGTTAGCAAGGTCAAAATTGGAGATAATTTGAACGCACAGCGACAATTTCGAGCAGTGCGCAACTTCCAGGGTAGAGCTTCCGCCTAGTCAGGTTGAACCACTCTCTCCATAGAAACATAACGTCAGCACAGATTCAAGATTCAAAGGTTTTATTGTCATATGCCCCGAGCTCCTCCAACATAAACATATATAATAAAATACAAAAACACAAATAGAAGTAAGGGGAACCAAAGACATGGCAGCCATCATCACCTGCGCCATCTTAGAAGAAGAGCCAGAAATGAGTGTTATAGTGTTGTGGAAGCAGACATTGAATAGGGCTGCATGATAAACAGTTAATGTATTTCAGAACCTACATTCTACAGCACAGGAACAAAGTTGATAAATGAACTCGTCCAGGGTCGGACAAGATATCTGAATGTTCTGGAGAATATCAGAACGGCCTGTAGTAGTAGTTTTGAAAATGCGCCGGTGAAGATGGCCGCATTGTCTTTTAGTGTTGTCACGATACCGACATTTTGGTTTCGATACCGATACCAAGTCAAGAATTGCGATTCCGATTCTTTTTCGATACTTTTCTTTCATGATCAATACAATTGTAGTTTATCTGTTAAGTGTTTTCTTACAACATGGTCTCTTCTTTATACTTGAGTTTATGTGATTTCTTTGATAGTTAACTTTATATTTTATTAACATGTAATAGTCAGGGTTGGGAGGGTTACTTTGTAAATGTAATCAGTTACTGATTACATGGCTCTGAAAGTAATCCGAATACAGTTACAGTTACGTGTCTTAATAAACGTAATCAGATTACTTTTGGATTACTTTCTTTTTCCATCACAGATGGGTATGTTTTGGTGAACAGGAGACACAAAAAGCAAAAGGAAACTGAACGTGTTTTTACTGTTTTAATGGCTTATCAAGAGCACAACTGAAACATAACCTCTGAAACGATGTAACAACATAATACACTTTTTGGGGATGCAGCTTGGGATGTGAGGAGTGAGGGACACGGTTTAGAACGGGCGTGTCGCATTCTGTCCTGCCAGTGTTGGCAGGACATTAATTAAAATGTCAAACTCGGACTTCATTTTAAGGACATTTCGGCCAGGGGTTTAGAGCTATATTTGTTTAAGCACCGGATTGGCAAAACAGGAGAGGAGAGTGTGTGCACTAATCTGCATTGATCGATGTATTCATGTCCGTGACACTCACAGTATCTGCTGCCCGCAGCTGTTTTATAGAAGGAAAACCTCCTTCACTTCATGAAATCTCTGCAGCACCAGGAGGCAGCGGGAGGGTTAACTCAGCCTCTGAAAAGACGAGCGTGCAGTGCCTTTCACGCACCGCCTTTCACGCACCGCCTTCACTGTGTTTACCTTCAGAAATAATCATTAGTAAGGCTAAAGAGCGACCGCAGGCTGATGTGTTTTAACCACACACACACGCGATTTAAACGCAGACTTTTGTTCCTCCATGCAACGCTTTTTTGGTCCATCTGCGGCGGTAATAGGTTTTGATGATTCGGCTGTACCTTTAGTAATGAATATTAAATGTTGTGAGGAAATCTTTCCACCAATAATTCCAATAAGTAATCCAAAATGTATTCACTTCAGTAATCAGATTACTGGTTTTTCAAATGTAACGCGAGCTGAATACAGTTACTTGATTTTTGTATTCTGATTACGTAACGCCGTTACATGTATTCCGTTACAACCCAACCCTGGTAATAGTACAGTAATATAAATAATTATTGACAAAATGTACATTGCAGATGTTAGCCACATTGGTAAGTTAGCTAAAAAGATAGCCATATTAGAGTTATCATTGCCATTAATTGCCTCGTCAAACTACGAAAACGTTCGTTTGTCACAAAATAAATTACACTTGTTTGACTTAGATTTGAGGGCATGGGCTTGAGCATGATGTTTATGTTATCCATCACATTCGCTAACCTGTCTGTCTTTAAATTCTTTAAACAGCTCTGGATGCCGGTCGGCGAGGTGCTTAGCCAAGTCTGATGTGTTGGCTCCCTTGGTTTGCAGGGGATCTAAAACATTTCTTACAGACAGGCCTCGTGGTGTCCGTAGGCTTGCCCTCACTGTCAGCTAAAATACTTCAAAATTTCGCTTCTGGCGTCTTTTTTGTCAACAAGCCGAGGCGCAGCGGCAGTTGCATTCCCACTTGCAGCCATGCTTCTCGTTTTCTCACATGCTCTGGCAGCTAGCGCGTGCATGAGAGAGGGGAGGGACTTAGAGCGTGCTTGAGAGAGGAGGGACTGCAGGCACGGCTGCAGTGCAGGGAGTGGAAGCAGAGTGCTGAACACACACGGCTCTTATTAAAACAGCGCTTTCTCACCGGAGTACTTTTCCCCGTCATTCTTAAAATAACGATACTAATGAAACGGAGGAATCGTAACGTTTTTAACGGCAGGGTATCGCGGTACCTTTCAAGTATCGGTACACCGTGCAACACTATTGTCTTTTGGCTCCTCTCCAACTTTGCCCTTTTTCGTATTTTGTGCGTGTTATTTACTTTTTGCTGTTTTACTTTTAACATGGTTTGCAACATGCAAGCCGACCGCACCGACTCTGCTATACAATATAGCAGAGAGGAACTTATTCACATCCGAAACTTCATGGACAATAACCAATATAACAATAACCAATAGACAATGGAGATTCGCCATGGCTACCTGTTGCTGTCCTACCTGAGAGACGCAAGAAGAAGACCAAGCAGGGGACCTGCGCCGGGTTGCTTGTCAGACTGATAGTGCTGTAGCGACGCGTCGACATCGTCGACGACATATTTCCGCGTCGACGCGTCGCTACACACACGTGGGTCACCCAAAGCAACAAGCAGTTCGCAATCGCACTTCAAACACAATGGAGACTGAAACGGCTACCACCTCCTCCTCACAGGATTGCGCACGAAGCCCCCAAACGAAAACATCTCGCCCTAGGTCTTCAAAAGCATGGGAATATTTTAAAGTTAGTCCAAAACGCCAAGATATTTATATATGTATATCTCACTGAGACTGCTGCATAGCCTAGCAGAAGCAGCAGCTAGCTGTGGTGGCTACCATTAGCAGCTAGCATTTGCTCTCCGATTTTTACATAAAATGGAATTATGGATTATAAATTCAATCATTTTTTTATACATAGACGTTAAAAACCTATGGATTAACCGATTCAGCCGCGTTTTTTCTCATTTTAATGCCATTGAACACGTCTTTTGATCAGATTGACAGCTACGGTGGTGAGACGATCTCCCTAGAAGCTCTGTACGTGTTGTGATGACTGTATTTGCTTCCCCTGTCGCGAGTCCGGATCACTCAGTGATGATACTATATACCTACATAATCTGTGGAGTCTCAGCTTTAATCGGATATATTGTATGTGCAGCTACGATAAGTAATAAGGGTACTTTTATCTTGAGTTCTGTGCCAATGTCCGTTAGCATTTTTCGCTCAGGGGTCATTTAGATGCTTCTTATGAGACTTGTGTTTTGTTTTGGTAAACATGGTTTGTATCGTCAGTTAGCTGAGATTATTTCCGTTAATCTGGTATAACACATTAATAGGTTCTTAAATATTAAGATCCCCTGAGACACAGTATCGTGAAAAAAAATGTTTTTACATTACGTTTTTTTTACATTACGTTTTTTATGAATTGAACAACAGAAAAATAATCGTTAGATTAGTCGACTAATCGATCAAATAATCGCCCGATTAATCGTTTTCAAAATAATCGTTTCCCCCCAGCACTACAGACTGAGGAAACGAGAAAACCGACCACCTCTTCCGAGTATTCTTCTGGCTAATGTTCAATCCATTGAAAATAAGCTAGATGAACTCAGAAGTCGGATTGCTTTTCAACGGGACATTAAGAACTGTAACGTGTTAATTCTCACTGAGACTTGGCTCAACCCCGCTATCCAGGACTCCGTAATTGTTCCTGACGGATTCACTATTTTCGTCAGGACCGGACTGTTAACTCGGGGAAAAGTAAAGGTGGCGGTGTGTGTGTAATGACTAATAACAACTGGTGCACAGATGTGAATGTTATTTCTTCGGACTGTTCCGCTCATTTAGAGCACCTTATGATCACATGCCGGGCTTTTCACCTGCCGAGAGAATTCACATCTGTTGTGATTACAACAGTGTATATTCCGCCGCGAGCCGACAACAACACGGCACTCGATCAGCTGTTTGGGATTATCGACAAGACCGAGACTTCACGGCCAGAGGCGGCGTTCGCTGTGGCCGGGGATTTTAACACCGCTAACATGAAGAAGGTCCTGCCGAAGTACTACCAACACATCAGCTGCCCGACGCCTGGGGGAAACATACTGGACCATGTTTATTCCCCTTTTCAACATGGATATAAGGCTCTCCCTCGCCCTCCCTTCGTCAAATCAGACCACATCTCACTGCTGCCTGCTTAGAAGCAGAAACTCAAACGGGACAGACCGGTAACAAAGGAGTCAGATTCAGCTCTGTAGGATTGCTTTGCATCTACGGAGTGGAGTGTGTTTGAGGACAATAACATCTACACACACACGGACACGGTCATCTGCTACATTGGGAAATGCATTGATGACGTGGTACCGAAGGTTTCTGTACGAACATTCCCAAATCAAAAGCCCTGGATAAACGGCGAGGTGCGTGGCAAACTGAAAGCGTGCACTATCGTGCACAGAGCTGGAGATTTGGAGGAGTACAGGAAGTCTAGGTATGATCTCCGGAGAGCAATCAGCAATGCAAAGAGACCATACAAAGAGAAGGTGGAATCTGACTTCAAAGGCTGTAACACCCGGAACATGTGGGTGGGACTAAGAACAATGACAGACTACAAAGGAGCTGCGGGGGGGTGCTGCAGGAGTGTCTGCGTGCGAATCTCTCCCAGATGAGCTGAACAGTTTTTTTGCACGATTTGAGAGCAGCCAGGCTGTGGAGGCACAGAAGGACCAGGAGCCCTGCCCTTTTGTTTTAAACAGGGTAGATGTGTGTAAATCCTTTAAAAGGGTTAACCCACACAAGGCTCCTGGACCTGATGGCATTCCTGGCTGTGTTCTCAGGGTGAGTGCAGTTCAGCTGGCAGAGGTGTTCACAGACATCTTCAACAGGTCCCTGCTGCAGTCTGTAGTCCCCACATGCTTCAAACACTCCACCAGCGTTCCTGTCCCCAAAAAGACAAAAATCACCAGCCTCAATGACTACTGCCCAGTAGCACTCACCTCCATCATAATCAAGTGCTTTGAGCGGTTAGTCAAACCTTCATCACCTCCTCGCTCCCTGACTCTCTGGACCCCCTGCAGTTTGCCTACAGAGCAAACAGGTCCACAGACGACGCCATAGTCCTCACCATCCACACTGCCCTCTCACACCTGGACCAGAGGAACACATATCTATGTGAGAATGCTGTTCATTGATTACAGTTCAGCCTTCAATACCATTGTGCCCTCCAAGCTGGTCATCAAGCTCAGAGACCTCGGGCTCAACAGCACCCTCTGTGACTGGATCCTGAACTTCCTGACGGGCAGACCCCAGGCAGTGCGGGTGGGAAACATCACATCCTACTCCCTGATCCTCAACACCGGTGCCCCTCAAGGCTGCGTGCTCAGCCCTCTCCTCTACTCCCTGTTCACTCACGACTGCGTGGCCACACACAGCTCCAACACCATCGTGAAGTTTGCTGATGACACGACCGTCATCGGCCAGATCACAGACGGCGACGAGACGGTGTACAGAGAGGAGGTCGAAAACCTGACATCTTGGTGCCGGGTAAACAACCTCCATCTCAACGTCAGCAAAACAAAGGAGCTGATTGTGGATTACAGGAAGCAGCAGAGAGAAGGACACGCCCCCATCGCCATCAATGGGACTACGGTGGAGAGAGTCAGCAGCTTCAGGTTCCTCTGTGTCCACATCACTGAGGACTTGACATGGACTCTTCACACTACCACCATCACCAACACAGCTCAACAGCGGCTCTTCTTCCTCCGCAGGCTGAGGAGGTTCAACATGGACTCCAGGATACTCTGCAACTTCTACAGGTGCACCTTCGAGAGGATCCTGACCTTCTACAGGTGCACCATAGAGAGCATCCTGACCTTCTACAGGTGCACCATAGAGAGTATCCTGACCTTCTACAGGTGCTCCATATAGAGCATCCTGACCTTCTACAGGTGCACTATAGAGAGCATCCTGACCTTCTACAGGTGAACCATAGAGAGTATCCTGACCTTCTACAGTTGCACCATAGAGAGCATCCTGACCTTCTACAGGTGCACCATAGAGAGTATCCTGACCTTCTACAGGTGCACCATAGAGAGGATCCTGACCTTCTACAGGTGCACCATAGAGAGGATCCTGACTTTCTACAGGTGCACCATAGAGAGGATCCTGACTTTCTACAGGTGCACCATAGAGAGCATCCTGACCTTCTACAGGTGCACCATAGAGAGTATCCTGACCTTCTACAGGTGCACCATAGAGAGTATCCTGACCTTCTACAGGTGCACCATAGAGAGGATCCTGACCTTCTACAGCTGCACAATAGAGAGTATCCTGACCTTCTACAGGTGCACCATAGAGAGCATCCTGACCTTCTACAGGTGCACCATAGAGAGTATCCTGACCTTCTACAGTTGCACCATAGAGAGGATCCTGACTGGCTGCATCACGGCCTGGTACGGCAGCTGCACCGCCCTCAATAGTAAGGCTTTACAGAGGGTGGTGAAAACTGCACAGAACATCACTAGGACGGAGCTGCCATCCATGGAGGACCTCTACTCCCAGCAGCTCAGGAAGAAAGCCCTCAGGATTATAAAAGACCCCCATCACCCCAGCCACAAACTGTTCAGTCTGCTGCCGTCTGGCAGGCGTTACCGCAGCATCCGGACAAAAACCACCAGATTCAGAGACAGTTTCATCCCACAGGCAATAAGACTGTTAAACACCTGAACTGTTGTAACAACATCCATAACATTCATCTGCTACTTAGTAATTATTTATCTATTTATCTAATATATCATTCCAATAACTTGCATACAGACTCTTATTTCACTACTTTTTTTAAACTATTTTTATTTTTGTATTTACTTTTTAATATTTACTTGCACTATATTTTTCAGTTTTTCTGTATTATTGTGTTGCACTGTTGGAGAAGCCTGTGACCTAAGATTTTCATCGACATAACTACTCTGTAGCTATGTTCGTATGACAAATAAAGAACCTTGAACTAGTCCAATGCTGTCAGGTAATATATGTTTCCCTTAAACATCATAATTCAGTTGCACTTTAAATTTAAATATGCTCTTTCTTCTGGTTTTATATTTGTATTGTCTGCGAGCGGGGTGTCTGAATTGTCCCGCCCATATCACGTACAATGTGTTGGAGCATTAGCACACAAAACCTATATACCACACTACAAAAAACAGGATAGGGCCCCTTGAAGTACATTTTGAACTAGTTCCTGTCCATAAGTGTATGTATATATGTTTATTTTCAACCATTAGACTTTATACATATTTTGTTAAGATCATATAAGTAGGCCTAAATCACATCAGGCAGATAAGATCAGTTCATTGTAGCTTAATCTTTAGGTTTTGCCTTTTTTTAAATATATGTTATAGTTTATACATGTTTTGGGTCAATTATGTTCATGACTAGTCTAAAAATCTGTTAAATATTTCAAATTATTTTTGTAATTACCTCGAAGCACAGGCAGACACAAGTAGCTTTCTCATAACGGGTTTATTCCTCCGAATCCACCGTGAAAACTACACAAACAAACAGTATAAATGACAAACATAGTTTCGTGTTAGACACACAATAATATGCACAGCATGTGAGATAACTAGCAAGGTAATAACATAAAAGTAATACAAACACAACAACATATCTCGTTGGGCTGCATGCTCTGTATACAGAGGGAAGTATTCTTCAGTTCTCTTCACAACTTATATATGTATAAGAATACAAAACTAACGGAGCTGTAAGTATCCGTGCATCTTACTCTGAGGGTGCTTCTCATGTTCTCGCTCTTTAACTCACGTGAGAACAGCATAACGAGACGTGAGCTTGGACTTCAAAATAAAAGACTAAATATTGCACGCATGAAACATTACAACAATAATAATTAGTACACATAGAAAATACACATTACAGTTAAATTATGAACATGTAAAGGCTGCACTTACAATTTTTTTGATTTAACCAACAAAACATAAGTTGAATATTCCTGTACTTTCTAATTGCAATTGAAATAGTTGAAATAAATATTACAATACCAGTTTTCTTTTCAAAATTGTGCAGCGCCTAAATAGAAAGTAGTCCACGGCTATTTGTATCTTTCAGAGGGTGTATTATTGTTTAATATTCTACAGAAAAACAGCTGAATCATGAAGCCGACAGAGAACAAGGAAAGTAACAACTGATAACACTTACAGTAAGTGCTAATTAGGCTCTCTTTTAGTCCAAAAATACCCCGAAATGTACACTTTGTGTTATTTCAGTGGTGAGGTTTTCTTTCATTTTGCACAATTAAAGAAACAAATAAAACCTAGTACATAATTGAAGAGGTCATCAAAAAAAGAAACCAGATTAAATATTTGTTTATGCAATTGATCATGGCATTTATGATCTTCTGAATAGATAATACCGGTAACATGTTTGTATATGACAATAAATGTAATTCCCAGCAGGAAATATCCCATGTTCTTTGAGTTTTGACATTTTTGTAGAGCTGCCCACATAGATTCCTCAAAAGAATATATTCCTGAAAAAAAACACAGGCAAGATTTTCACCATAGGTGCTTTCTTTTTCAAATGTGAAGCACCGACTGCTTGTTGTTTGTCTGTCTCATTCTGTCCTTGACCGCTGCAGACAAACCCACACAGCTATGTGGAAATGGAATGTTCTGTGAGGAGGCTCTGTGACATGGGGCACATGAAAAACACCGTCTTTTTAAATAGTTACATTAACCCTTGTGTGGTGTTCATATTTTTGTTATGTTTGTGGGTCTGGTGGACCCGCTGCCTTTTTGGGTTACAATTCAACACAATCAAACTATTTTATGTTAAAAATACTTCATCCCAATTACAAGCAATATAAACAGCATATATGGTTAATACTTGCCCTTTTACATTTGTTAGATCACATTAATGGATTAAAGTGCTACTAGTTTTTTTGCCCGCTGACCGGCTGGTCCTGGGGCTCGTCTTTTCTAGTTTTGCAACTAGCTGATGCTCAATCTCATCCTCTTCTTCAAAGTCACTGTCAGACTCAGAATTCTCAGAAATGTGATCCTCACATTCTGAAACCTCTTCATCATCATCAAATGGTTCTCTCTCTTCTAAAATAATTTGCAAGGCCCTCTGAGCAGAGAATCTTGTGGCCATCTTGATCAGTTGTGATCTACTGACATCTAGTAATGAAATGATTGCTCTTTCAAATTAAATTTCATAGACAGGATGGTATCTCTGTCCATTTTGCTTATTTTACTTTCTGTCTGCCATTTTCTTTCAAAGGCAAATATTCTTTCAAATTAAGTATATTTTTCGTTTTTTTAAACCATACACACTTCTGTTTGTTTCTTTCTCTTTTTCTGAGATGTTCCTGGAGCTGTTCTGCTTGGAGACTCACAGCGTCAATTTCCCAATTGTCTCTGTTATCCGGTTGTTAAAGGTACAAAATGAAAGTTTTTAAAGGGCATACCTTGTACTCACACTGGCAACTTCATCAATCGTTACTATTTCTCTCAGGTCATGTTCCAATACGGGTTGACGGTATGTTCTAGCAGTTAATTTAGTTCAAAAACATGATGTAAATAATATTTGAAATGTGTGATGGACACTACAAAAAAGAGTTTGCTCTGCGTCGGGAACTACAGCCTCTCTAAACCCCCCCCCCCCCCTCTTTCTCCCCGTCTGTCTTCCCCTCTGACAGTAAATTGATTCAGAGCTACAATTAGCATCAATCTGCCATACAGCTCAATTAAATGACTCTTAATAAACTCCAGTTGCAAGATGCTGCAATAGACTGCACAATGAGACACGGAGAGAGCCAGAAACCCCCTCACACATCATGTACTCCTCAAGATTTATATTATCTTTCATCCAAACTGTATTTGGATGGCGTCTTCTTACCTAACAACCACCAAATGTAACACAACAAAATATAAACCCAGCCTCATTATAGTCAAACTGAAATGAATAGAGAAGAGAAACAAAGGCTAAGGACAGGAAAAACAATGATATCAACTAGACAACAGTTCAAAGCCAAGAAACAGGATTTAACCCTTTTGCCACTCTTGGTTTCACAGCTATAATTAACAACGATCACCAATTATACTAGATGGACTATAATAGCTTGCCATGAGTCTTTACTTTATTGTTTGTTGAGGTGTCTAGGGTTAAGGTAATAGGTGACCATGTTACCACAATGCTGAAAGGTACTTAAGACTTCAATTTAATCTCCATATTTCCCCCCCCAAAAAACGATTTCCATTGAAACTATTGGCAAGTAAATAAAGTTTTGCATGTAGTGTGTCGCCTCAAATCATATTCACTTCCATCAGCATTTGAAAAAAACAAAACAAAAATCTCTGGGAATCTACTCCACTGACCTCAACCATGAGTACATACTTTCCAATACGTTTTTTGTGTAGGTGCAATTCCTTTTCTTCGTTATAGTTTCCATCATATTCCGCCAAAAAGTGCATCCGGGTATCTTATTTGGCCAGTAGGGCGTAATGTAGGCAACAAGAATGTGACAGGTTGGCAAGCCCCCAAGACATTTGGCTCAATTTGCAGGAAGTTATAAAATGCTATGCAGTCCCTCGCAAAGTGGGATACCTGGTCACACGAGTCATAGGAAGTCATAACATAATATAAGCTCATTAGTCAAGAACATCCAAAAATATACTAATATTGTGTAATAAGTCACATTGAGAAAGTAAAATCAAAGTTGTAATAAACAATTTTTTTTTTCTTGAAGAAAGCCAACAATAAACTTAACACCAACAGATATATAAATTAAAACTGCATAATGTACATTTAATAACTAACATATTCATCAATTTTTCAAAAGTGTCCTCGAACATGCCATGATAGCATCAATAAACAGTAATGGTTATCGCTAATTAAATGCAACATTATACATTTATATTAAAAATCAATTATAGAAAACAATGTTTTAATACATTTGTTCCCCTTCTATTCCTCATGTGTCCTCCCTTCTCCCTTCTCAATAAAGGTCGCCTCTCACTCCATCAGCTTCCTGCGTATTGATTCCTCAGCTGCGCTCATCACATTTCAGCTTCCTAGTTAAAAATAATGTCACTTCACAAAATATCAATGTATTGATGTTTCATAATCCCGACAGTTAGTCTATTAATCAGTGTATAATGATGCACTAAATCCAAAAAATCCAATATGCGGGAACATGATTTGACACTAACATTTTTCAATGGGTCGATATTGGAGCTCTGACATTGGGCATCACATGCTTTGCAGAAAAGGATTCCATTTCATCATGTTGGAATTTAAAATAGGACATAGTAAGTGAAAAAAGACTATCATTAAAAAGTATCATCAACAAGAGTTTTTCAAATGAATCCTTGTCTTGAGGATGTAAAGAGGCTTGTTGTAAACTGATGTATCCTTCACTTGAAAAGCAATAAAGATAATACTGTGTGTGAGTATGCAGTTTGAGCCTAATTTACCCAATGCTGAAAATTGCTGCTGTAAAGGTATTGTGTTCTTAGTTGTATTATACGGTGGCAGACAGGTGTAAACCCGTTACAACGGCCCCAAAACATTTCCAAAAGGAGAAATCCCCTGAAGTATCAAAAACACAAATGTGCCAAAACACATGCAAATGAAAAAAACATCTTCTCCGACACATGCGCAGCATTTACAAAAAGCGCTTCATAAACGAAACACTTCAAGAAGCTCAAACTCAACGGAAATGGGGACACTAAACAGTGATGCGCACAGCTGGGACCGGAGCACTTGTTGATGTTTGGGAATCATAACGTTGGCCAACTGTCACTGTAAACTTACCTAAAATGAAAGTTTTATTGGTTTTATTTTTAACAATGTGATCTCACGATTTCTTCCGATACTATTAGCAGCGTCCACACAGCGGCGTGCGTTGAAGCTTGCCGGTGAGCTTGTCTGAAACTCGACCAACAACCAATCACATGAATCTCCCGCCCCGCACACACAAGCACGTGGTTTGATTGGCTAGAGCTTGTACTGGCATATGATTTGATTGGCTGACTGTTAGTAATTATTGAACCCTGAGAGCAGGAGAGACTGAAAAGAGTCAAGGGAAGCTTATAAAAGTTAACAGCATTTAATTACACAAAAGATGCGGTGATGTACAAATTACATTTGCGAGTGGAGGCTCCCTCCCCATGCGTCCGGTCCATGGATGTATAAGAACTGGATACAGCGTGGGAGGCGGGGCCTCATTCATTCCTATGAGAGTTGCTCATTGGCGCATGATGATAAAATGGGCCAACTTTTGAGAGAGCGAAACGTCACAGATTACCCGTCATGCCTGAGAAGTACCCGTATGTGCGCTCATAGAGCATGCGCAACTTTAACCACGCCCCCCAAAAGGCTCGTTTACATTAAGCACGTCAATTTGCGTACACGTAACAGCACCGCACGTTCATGACAGCATGGTATTGGATTTGTTATGATGGATTTTATATTAACGACGCGGCAGTTAGCAGCTAACGGCTAGTTAGTAATTATGCTAAGTTACACATCAATCGTTATGTACTTTTATATTACGCTGACATCAGGATCTAGTGATATCCAAGCAACAGAGCTTCATTTAGCATGACGCTTGTGTGGGTTGTATATGAAACCACTTGGTAATATATAAAAATGTATATGTTGAAGCCTGTTATGATCAATTGTGAGTTAAAACTTTATCTAAAAAGTAAAGCTGATGATGGATTACTGTGGTGGAGTTAAAATAACAATAGCCTATTTCTTTTTGAAATGTGATGAAGTAAAAGGATAGTAACTGTGATTATGTATGTTAAGTACCCCACAAGTAACAAAAACGTATAATACTTGAAGGAAAGGTGTAAAATGTTCCATAAATACCAATATCGCACACTACAACACAGACTATAACACCCCTTTTTGTTAAATACCAACCATATGTATATATATATATATATATATATGCCACTAAAACTGTGTAACATACCAGGCTGCTAAATCCTCCAAACTGTTACAGTCAGAACACGTAACATGGTCCCGTGGGTTAGATGCGCGTTCATAATGCAGAGGAAAATAACTCTCAGAATAACGTTATTAACACATTTTACAACTTGAGGACCGAATGTTTTTAATAAGGGCTATACAAACGTTCATACTGGGTAGTTTATTTAGTTTAAAAAAAATTATCCAACGATTTACAGACCACTCTTTCCCAATGTAAGTCAATGGGAAAAAGTGTTTCCGGGCCCAGCAACCTAAAGGAAGTGTAGTACCGCCGTTTGGCCACAACGAATATTCTCATCAGAGTCCGGCGCACTTCCTGGGGGCTTGGTCCGGTCAGCCAAGGTCAGGATGAGAAGAGGTCGATTCTTGGCTTGCTCTTCCTGTTGTCATCTGAGGTCTTCTCCTATATTGCCCGGCGTCGACGGGGGCGTGTCCAATGCAATTCCTGCCGGTTTCTGCTGCTGAATTACATCATTCTGGTGTCTGTGGTTATTTAAACATTCCCTAATAAACGTGATTTCAGCGTCAATAAATGAGTGTTAAGCCCAGTGTGTTTAGGGTACAACATCACGTCATTTCACCTTCAATTCCCGGTTTGAAAATGTAGCATTTCGCCACATGCTAATGCTAACCGGAAATGATGAAATTCACTAGCAGAAAACCGGAAGTCATGTGTGAATCTTCGGTTTTTAGAATAAAAAAGATTTAAATTAAATACAGTGTATTTAATTCAAATTACGCCATATCAACATTGATTTTAATTTCTAACATGACGCTTCCGCCGAAGCTTCAAAAGTTGAACATTGCTCAACTTTTGAAGCGAGCAAAGCGAAGCAACGCTCCCACAATGCAGTTCGGCAAAGCGTGACGTCACCCCATTCAAAGTGAATGGGCAGAAGCATTGAAGCTTCAACGCACGCCGCCGTGAGGACGGGCCGTTGCAGATCGGCTGTAAGCTAGCTAGCTAACCTAATCATTTCAAATATACTGACCAAACACTTACAGACATGAAACAGACTAACTCCGCCAATACCAACACAGTCTCACGGCATTTTGTGTTATTGTCACAAAATGAATCTATTGATTCGTGTTCACCAACACGATTTTTCGCATTTTTTTCGTGTCACAGAACGATTTTAAAAGGAATGTAAATAATAACAAATTTGAAGGAAAAAGAGATTTCAGTATTCTGACACAGAACAATTTTAGAAGCAATGCATTTCTATTGGTAGTATGTTTCGTGTCTGCACCAAATAATAACAAATTAGAAGGGGAAAAAAACAAAAATATATATAGATACAGTATTCTGAGGCTCTGAGCCACATTTATTTTCCTCGCGGACGGCAAAAAAACTCCGACATTATACAATTTAAAATAAAAGGGTTAGGCTTAGGGTAAGATACTGAGTAATAAAATGTTTTTATGAACCACACAGCTTCTGGTATTCCAAGACCCGACCGGACAAAAAGATGTGGTGCAGGCACGAAACATACTACCAATATAAATACATTGCTTTTAAAATCGTTCTGTGTGACACGAACAACATGCTAAAATCGTGTTGGTGAACACGAATCAATAGATTAAATAAATGTTGTGACTATAACACGAAATGCCGTGAGACTGGGTTGCAAATACTGACAGTTGGCCAACTGTATAATCCCTAAACATCCACAAGTGCTCCGGTCCCAGCAGTGTGTATCACTTTTTTGTGTGCCCGTTTCCCGTTGCATTCTGATCTTCTTGCAGCATTTTGTATTTGCAGCGTTGAGTTTATGCAGCGCTTTAAGTAAACACTGTGCGTGTTTCATCAAGTTGCTGAATGTTTTTTATTTGCAATATTTCTAAAGCTGCAGAATGTGTGTTTTTTTTACAGGTTACTAGAAATGTTTAGTAACCTTCAAAACCCAGGTCAAAAAGCCACCGATATGCATACACACAGCTGCTTCAAAGACCAATACATCAGTACACTTTGCTACAAGGCCTCTTAGCTTTACTACCAAGGTTATTAAAGCAGCTTACTGATCCGAGCAGTCCAACACAGCAGTAAGAAATCCAAGTTATTGGTTAAGCTTAGTCTTTATAGTGGCTCATATTTCACATCAAATAAATAAATATGCACGTTAAAAAGAGTGATCTTTTGCTCGCTCTTGATGTTCCTTCTCAATAAATTGTTTGCTTCTTGTAGTCCCTTTTTTGTCTGTTGGGGATACATTTGAGAGTAAAACACCGGCTTAGATACTTTATTCAACATTATTTTGAAGACTCTCTGATTCTTATCATAAGACAATAGAGCAATGTAACCTTAGACAAAAAGAAAACCAAAAAGCAGATTCAGGCAGTAGGGCGTATAGGTTGACGCTTAAAGTATTAGCCTACCGAACAGTACAGTTTACAGAGAAGAAATAACATCTGCTCCTTTACAACAAACAGGCTCTTTTCAGTTTTTAGTAACATTGTAATCCTGCTAGTAATCCCACATTTCTTTTTATTTAACAGTGACTGATTACATCTTTTTTATATTACTGTAGGTGAATACAGTTACCTCTTTTTTATAACGTTATCCCATTGCATCCAATCTGTTAATCCCGAAGCCTGGTTTTGAGACACAATTTCATTCATTATTTATTTTCATATTTTAGATTTGGAACATACCTCTATGCCAAGCATCCGAGTGTATTATAACTACTACAATTAAACAATAGATAAAATGTCATGGTGTAATTTTACAGAGTTTATTCATAATGACAAACCCATAGAAAATGGTCTCCAAATTCAAGTTTGAGGTGTTAGGATTACATTGAATTTGTTGAACAGCTCATTGTTTTGGTTTGCCGTCCTGCTCTTTTACTATTTTAATTCACACTGCTGTGTCATTGCTTCCTTTAATGCCATCAGAGGATATTCAAATTATTATAAAGAAATATATTAAGAAATTATTTGATATTAATTTGATGAATCCGTTTCCGCAACCTGCATGAATTCTTATTGTTGCATTTTTTCAACCCTCAGACACGCAGGCACGAATGGTCCATGTAATAATCAAAATGATAACAGTACTTATCACCCTCACCTTACTTTTGAAAGCACAGGTTAGTCAGCTGAATAAAGGTACAATGTCTAAGTGGGAACTTAATAACTGAAACACTTGAGAATACTTAAAAATACAAATTGGATCAAGGTTCATTGCACTCCGGTTGTTCTGGTGTTCATAATGGGTTTTTATTTCAATAAGAAGCAACATGAGACCTTGGTTAGTCTCTATGAATATGAAGGGTCATTTGGGAATTTCAGGAATTTAAACATCACATATAATAATGATTTTCCTGTCTATTGCTGTGTGTAACTTTCTCCAAAATCTCAATGTGTGACAAATGCAGAATCAGCTTTGTAGAAGCCCTAGCATTAGTTCTCGGAACCGATCCAGAGTCTGACTGCAGCATCAGCCTGGCTCCATGCAGTAATAGCCCATCACAAACTCTGCATGGGGCAAAGCACCCGCTCCGTCTCTTTGCTTATCCTCCATGTTTCAGATTTTCTGTTTCGCCTTCTGTTCCCTCTTTCTGCTCCTTTCGGCTTTGCACTGTCCCATCTTCCTCTTTTCCCCCCTACCGGTTCATTTGTCGGCTGTCGTACGTTGGATGTTCTATTGAACTCTAACTGGGCTTTGCACCGCATAACTGAACATTGACATGGATGTTGCTTTGGTAGTAGGGGTGTAACGGTTCACAGAATTCACGGTTCGGTACATACCTCGGTTTGGGGGTCACGGGTCGGTACAACAAGAAAAAGCAAAAAAAAGTCCCAAATGTATAATTCCAGGTTTGTTATTTATTTTGAACAGTAGTGCAAGTTTCAGTTCAAACATAAGGAACTTTAACATTTTGAATAATTAACTTATTCAAATAGTTAAAAACAAACCACAAACAGTACCACACACACTCAGATGGCCATATTATCTATAATGGCTGATGTCAAACAAAAAGGTTCAATAAGCTGTAAAACTAAAAAGAATGTCTTGAAAATATTACAAAAATAAATAATAAGAAAGTGTTTCAATCACAATCAATAAAAGCCGGGGTCCTCCACTATTGCATAAGGGTGCAGCATAGCCATTGAAAAACATATGCCAAAAGCTAACGTTATTTATTTTGGTCACTCGGCTCTCATGTCTCTTGGCTTCTTAAAAGCAGCGGGGATCAGCTGCTGAACTGCTGCTGTCTTTTGCCGGGCTCTGGTGATTGGCAAATCTGGGTGATGCCTTCTGATATGATTTAGCATGTTTGACGTGTTACTATTAGCATACCGCACTGCTGTCGAACAACGCCGACACACCGTCCTCGTCCGATCCACCACTCGCACACCTCATCGTTATTGTAGTCCACAGGGAACCCGAAATGTTCCCACACAGCTGATTTAAAAGAAGCAGGTGGGTTCTAGCTCCTGTGTGTTATCTGAAATCGCCATACTAACTTTTCTTCTTCTTGTATTTTGTTCGTTTGGTTGTGTTTTCTTCTTCTTCTGCATTTGTTGTTAAAGGGCGGCTGGCAAACAGCTTTTAGGCGCAATACCGCCCCCTGGATTATATATAGTGTAATGGATACTGCCCTGAATGACAGACTTTTCTCCCACTCGTAAAAAAAAAAAGGCGCATTCGTCGTGTGACCATGGCCGTATCTACCATTGAGGTCAACGAGGTCCAGACCTCGGTAATATTTTCCCGAGCTGTGTATAACAAAACTTGTGAAATAAAATTGCACTAAGCGGGGTTCTTCCATTTACTGACCATGGGGGCGCTGCATAACTACGTAGCCTCTGTTAAAGCAAACAGAAGAAGACGACATGTATCAACCGTATCAACAAACCTCCGCAGCCCTGTACCAGAGCAGCGGAGGAGTGATGAGGTCTGAGTCCAGCGGGCTGCTTGTGTTTCTGCTCATCAGGACATCTTATGACCAGCAGATCCTGTGTGAACGCTCTACGTTAGTCAGTGGACGTCCGACAACATGCACACTAACTTATATTGCAGCTATAGGCTATACTTTGGTTTAAATTGCGTGAATAAACTAGCTAGAGAGCTAAAGTTAATTACGTTCATCCAATGTCAGAAGGATGACCTTTTAACAAACATTGTAATGCTTTTCTTTCATTTCAATTTGAGTAAAACATTGAAGATATAACATTGTATTGTTTTATTTTTACACTGACTCAGATATAATGAAAAGACTGTCAGTCGAAGCTCAGCTTTGGTAAGGAAGAGACAGGACAGGCAGAGAGAAAGAGAGAGAGAAAGTGATGGAAGTCAGGGAGGAACTGGAATCACACAAAAATAATGTAGGCTTAATAAGCCCATCTATGTATCTATAACAATAGTCTTCATTTACAATAGGCATAATTTTAAAACATACATAACTGTCATAACATACAATTGTATAAAACACAATTTCCTTACATCTTTGTTCTCTTTTGAGAATCAAACAAAACAGATTTAAATTAAAAAAAGAATGCAAACAAACGAGTGAAATGAACTAACTAGCTGAATTACTTTTAATTCACTGGCAGGAGCGACAAGTGAGGAGGAGCAAAAAGTGAACAACGAGGGAGAGATTGAACAAAGAGAAAGAGTAGAGGACAGAGAGAGTAATGCACAGGAAGAAGACAGAGAGAATAAAGAAGATGGAAGAGAGGCTGCAGGTTATGGAAAGGAGAGAGACATGGAAAATGAATGTTGACAATGTGTTGTGATCATTTTAGCCTCTTCTGCATGTCCAGATCATTAATAGTAACAATCAACTGATTCTTATGTATTACACTTTAAAAATAATTTATGCTGACATTGTCAGCTCACTGACATGGGTTGAAATCAATATATTATCCAATTTGTGACCCCACACAGGACTTAAAAAGCACCTAACTAGATCATAAAAATCCCAAAAATCTCGGGGGGTAACCCCCGAACCCCCCTAACATGTTTGGACCTCGGTATTTAGGAAATCCTGGATACGGCCCTGCGTGTGACTGCATGCACCGAACCGTGACGGTACGGGACGAATACGGATACCGTTTCACCCCTATTTGGTAGGGAACCTACTCTCTTTAAAGGTCACCTATTATGCAAAATTCAAACACTTCAGAGACATAATATATTGATGGAAAAACAGTATAATAGGGGACCTTTAAAACATCAGTGAGAAGAATTGGGAGGGATGAAACCCTCTTTAATGGTCACACATGCAGAGCACACAGCACACAGAGTGAAATGTATTCTCTGCTTTTAACCCATCCTAGCACCAGGAGTCTAGTACTAGAGGCAGCTATTGTACAGCGCCCGGGAACAATGGGAGTGAGGGGGGAAGGGGGATGTCCGGTGCCTTACTCAAGGGCACCACGGCAGGGCAGGAGGTGAACTGGGACAATCAGAAGAGTAAGTTAGAAAGAAAGCGTACATATCTAAACTTTATAAAAGTGGTTGAACTGTACTGACAACTTTCTGTTTGAATTTCTCACACACAGTATGTTTATCACACAGTTTATCCCTCAGTTTGGCCCCAGAGAGCTAGAGGATAAGAAGCATCCATGTGGACTGTGTTGGATTTGATGGAGCTCTAAATGCTTTTAGGTATGACGGGGGGGGGGGTTCTGTCTCTGGGCGAGCATTGCATCCTTCCCTCTGATGAGCAGGGGGCTTTAAGGGACACAACATTCATTCCCCCATTTGGCGAACTTTAAGAAAGGCAGTTTAGCTGTCCTAATTAACCATGACTCAAGACTGTTTTTTTCACAAGTTCAAGGGCAGTGTTAGTTTCAGCTACTAAATATGTTGCGAGAACTATTCTCCTGTTGAGTATGATTCAATTGGGTTGATATGTACCCGGCAAAACTGGTCATGGACTTTAACACTAGAACCGCCAACGGGTACATTTTACCCGCAGCTGTTTTTTGATTGTATGTAACTTTTTTTCCATAACATATTAAAGTCTCCCAGTCCGTGACTTTTCCTGAAAGTGTGTTATATAGCACCCTCTGTTGTTAAAAATGGTCAATAGGAAGTCAGATTGAAAAAATCGTCAAAAATATTTCCATTTATACCCATATCCGCCAACGGGTAATATTTACCTCATAGAAAATGCAGCGTAAACATGACGTGTTGCTATAGCAACACCTTTTGTCTACTGCGGTTCCTTATAGATAGAGATAGAGAGATAGATTGATAGAGAGAGAAAGATAGATAGTTATAGATAGTGTAACATCTTGGAGAATACAAGATCGTTGAGGACGTAATGCATGTGTGCAGGTTACGTGCCAGTTGAATAAAGATGGACACTCGGAATGAGAGAAGTAGTCCGCGTCGTCTGTTTATGTAGACAATCATATGTCCATAGAACAGAACATTACAGATGGATCGATAGATAGTTATAGATAGATAGTTATAGATAGAGAGATTTGTACCTAAACAAAACACAAGTCTAACACCAAGCGTTTAAATCAGCACTGGTAGCGATATTTTATACTTCATGCTATCTGCACAAACTATATCATATGAAAAGCTGAGAGTCCACAGATTCTATTGGTATAAGTTGCATCCCTGTGCGATCAAAACTCACTGTTCTGTATGATAAATAAAAGAACATTGTACCTTGAAAATCAATAGCGGGTACATTTTACCCATTGGCGGTTTTAGGTATACAGCGACCTCTGGCGGTTCTAGTGTTAAAGAAAATGGTCTCAGTCCATTGACAAACAAATTCCGGAGCAATTTTGTGGATAGGAATGTGATCACCCACTATCTATTACAACCACAAGGTATGATTTCCAATAAACAGTTCCTGGTTGTTGCTAGCATCTAGCCAAAGAATGTATCAGGATCTAGACTCTTAATACAGTGAATTTCTTTCTTGATTCTTTGGCAGATATGACATTTTTCAGGACCTTAATCCTGTTAACTTTTTTCCCAGTCACCAAAGATACTTGTGACCGGAATAAACATGGTATTTTATTTGTTGGTTCACTTTGGCGGATTTAACCTGTTGAACCCCATCTCCCCGCCCCCGAGTTAGGGTTAGGGGCAGGGTGGGATTTTCACAGCGGCCATGATGGCCATGGCCGTCGTAGCCCCTCGGTCTGGCCGTTATGCCCCACAAATAATTGTACGTCCTACGGCCACCATGGCCTTTGGGCCCCTCACACTGTTAAAAGTTGCTTTAAAAGCGTCAGAACAGTGGTTTCTGAACTGCATTATGCTGCGTTCACAACGGACGCGATGCGAATACTCGCATTGCTCTAACCGCTGGAGTTTCACCGCGGCTGTTAGCTATGTTTACTCCTGTCATTCAAACAGGACGCGCTGGAGCGGGGGCGGGGCTTATATCCATGTAAATACTGTGGTGGAAACCAACTACGACCAAATTAACCTATTTTACCGTGATTTCATTGTAATACACGTTTCAAAATGATGCCGAAGTAATTAAATACTGATAACGATCAGTAAAAACCATGCTTTAATTCTTTGACAAGTGTGCAGACAAGACGGCATGCGAAAAACCTTTTAAAATGCGTGTTTTGTGAATGGAGATTGGATCGATCAGGCTAAACTAACGTTGTAGCTGCTCCGTTCACACTCACAACAACGTCCTAAAGACAGAATTAAAGCAGCGACTGTATTCGTCATGACACAGACAGGTTTGTACAACTTTAACTTTTGTCCAGTTTCTGAACAGATATGCATTTCAAAGTATTGCTTGTTCATACAGTTGGATGTTGGAGCTTCACTGTGCACTGCTGAATGATGTATGTGCAGAGTTTGACCCTTGAAGGCTGTTTCTTCTGCTCTGAAATTGAATATATTACATATTAATAGAATTTTTGATTTTTAGATTTCATTTTGGATTTGTGAATGGGAGTAGTAGTAGATGGAAAACATACCAAACACTAATTATTCAAAGTAAAGTATTTCATTTTAGATATACGTTAATACTAAGGAGGCATATGATGATACGATTATTGATATTAAAAAAGTGATTTGTTTTTTGTCATTAGAAAGTGAAGTTATTTATTTTTAAGCTCCAAATCCTAATTTTTCCCTCAATGGCCTTTGTGCCCTGGCATGTGGCCTTTCCACCCTGAAAAAATGTGTGACACCAAAGTCCAAATGGCCTTGCCCCTAAAATGACAAAATCCAAGCCTGGGTAGGGGTGTAACGGGAAGAAACTCAGCTAACTGATCTTTTTTTTTTTTTTTTTTTTTAAAAACCCCACAAAGCTAACGCCCAGCCTCTGAATTAGACACGAGCTAAACAATGCTAACGGCGGTTGCACAGAAACTCACTCATAACATCCTTATTACTTATCGTAGCTGCACACCCAACCCATCGATTAGCATCGTGAGAAGACACAGAATCGATCGGTACCTACATCATCACTCTATGATAAGAACTCGCAACTTTATAAACAAAAACAGACATCACAACACTTGGCGCTAGGTAGCTAAAATGGCAATATCTCTTACCTTCCTTGTTGTCTGATCAAAAGTTGTCTTCAATGGCATTAAAACGATAAAAACGCTGCTGAAGGTTAATCCAATGTGTCTGTGTCACTTTGAAATGATTTCTGGTAATCCATAAGCAATAAACCTACTTTTCCGTTTTCAGATGTCAGAGCTTGAGAGCGCAAAACTGCATGCGCGAAGCCCCCACTTTTTTTTGGTAATGTTGGTGTGTATGTGGAAATTCTCTTTCGATTCTATTGGCTCTAACGGTTAAAAATCGACCAATGGATTCCAGAAAAACGGCAAAAACGCCCATTTCCACCCAAATCACCCCAGAGGTGGAGTTTTTTTTGCTAAACCTCTCTAAAAAGGTCAAATGTCACTTGTTTTGCATCAATCTTGATACAGGGTACTTATTATATGTTATACTTTGGATTTCTAAAGCTTTTAGTCTATCATACCATCATCCAAGGGTAGTTTTCACTATAAGTAAAAAATAATGTTTGGACGGACACTATAATTTACAGTTTTTTTACTATGTTCAATCAGAATTTTCTTTAAAATAAAAAACATCTATATTGATTCTGACTTTTCTACATCCAACTCACAGGTTTATCATTACTTTGAGAAAAAAGATTATTAATTTAACCCTTTGAGAAAGGAAGATAATGGTCCTTTGTTCTGGGAATGTCATTTTCGAGCCTGAGACCTGAAAAACAGGGATGGGGTTCAACAGGTTAATAAAGGCAGTTTAACTGTCCTAATTAACAATAACTTACAACATTATTTGTTATGAGTTCAAGGGCAGTGTTCATTTAGCTCACAAACAAATATGGTAAAAACTATTGTCAGGTTGAGTACAAATACATTTGGGTTGGATGGAAACCGCAATTCTATTTGTCGACAAAACAACTACCGTTTAAGAAAGTAGTCTCAGTCCATTAACAACACATTCCGAAACAGTTTAGTTAACGGGAATTTTATCAGACCGCTTTCTGTTCTAACAATGTGTTCTCTACAATTTCCGATAAATTGTTCCCGGTTAAGCTAAAATCAGTAGTTGCTAACAAGCTGAAGGACTGCAAGGTCTGACCTTCACTACCAATTCTTGATATTTTGGCAAAATGACCTTTTACAGGACATTACTTTTTTCACTTCTTCCCAAAACACTTCCGACCAATGACCAGATTAAGCATTCTCTTCTCTTTGTTGGTTCACCTCACTTATTTTCTGGCGATAAGAAACTTTTTTTTAACCATAACTGAAGACATATTTTTTTCATGAGTTAAAGGGTAGTGTGCATTTCGCTCACTAAAAGACATGGCGAAAAACATTCTCCGAGTACAATCAATTTGGGTGGACATGTTTACAGCAATACTGTTTTTGGAACAAAAAGAAAGTGGTCTATCAATGAAGCACGTTTTCTTCTTGATATTATGGCAAAAATCACCTTTAATAGGACCTTACCACTGTTTACTTGTTTCACTCATGCCCATTTTACCTCTAACCATTGACAACATGATTGAATACTCTCTTCTCTTTGTTGGTTCACCTGAAGTTTTTTCTGGTGATAAGAAACCTGACAACATGACAAGAAGAGATAGCTAAGGTAGAAAGTGAAAACTCTCTTTAGTTGGGGTTGAAGGATTAACTGAATGGACAACTTTGTCCTCGCGGAGCCTTTGTTACCAATAGATTGGCCATGTAGTGATGGAGGATACAGGCACACCGTGGCTCATCTCAGAATCTCCAAGGACCAATCCTCATTCAGCAGCATCACTCTCTCAGGCTCCGAGCTATGAGCAGATGGCTCGGGCTGGTTCATGCAGCCATCACTTTATTAGCCTGCAATATTGCTCCCTACTCGTAGGACTTGGCATTTGAGCCATCCCTGCAAACCGAGGGCGATTAGGCTGACATACAGCTTCACCTTCTTCAGCACTGAAGGCATACCTTAGGATAGCTTTTCATGAGTAACTTTTTTTCCATTAAATGTGACCCGCTCTATCGAAATCAGTCGGAAGTCGCAACGGCTCATTTAAAAATAAACGTGGATTTGCGTAAAAAAATAGTTTTTTGGGGTTTGGGTGTTTTGTTTGATTTTAAATAAACAAAGTCTTGGCTTTCAGAATATGAAGCTTTTATTTCCAAAATCACACGATAAATACATGTTTGAAGCTTGTAGAGGGAAGAAGACAGCTCTCACTCGCCACTCTGCTGTTCCTCAGCACAGCTCCCCCTCCCTCCGGCTGAAATTATGAATGTAAGGCGTATAGCAATCATAGATAACACGGCAGGGTCTGTTACAGTTTGTTTTCATCTGATTTCAAATAAACAAAGTCTTGGCTGATAAATACAACTTTAAAGCTTGTAACGGCATAATTACAAGCGGAGAACGGAGTAACTTGACGTCACAGCAGGCAAAAAACAGCCGGTGTTTCTCGTGAGTGTTTTCCCCGGGAAACAAACACAATACACAGAAACTCAAATACACACACACACACACACACACTCGCGAGCTTCCCCCAGACCAGTAATCCAAACCAGTATGATGACTCGGTGACAGTCATTATATAATGTGACATATTTTTCTTAATATTTGGAGTACAACAACAATCATGATATCATTAGAAAGCTAGGAATCTCCTCTTTCCAACAGTGTATACAACTCAAGATGTGTCTTCGGGTCAATGCGACTGATTTCGATGGAGCAGGTCCAAGCCCGCCTTAACCTGCCATCAGGCCCTGGGGATGATAGGTTTTGTAGGCCCCCTATTTAAACAACAAAGTCATTTATAGCCTCGGCAGGCTCTGTGATCGCACTTCTCCACTTTGCTCTACGCGCGCCTGGTCCTCTCCTCCAGATGAGTGACGTATCGGGCCTCCCTCATGTATTTGTCCGGTTGCAGTTGGCTCCCCTTCACGTAGCAAGTCCTGGTCGTCCTCTCCATCTCCTCCAACAGATAATGTCCCTCCTGTCTGTTTTTCCTCTCCCGCTACGCCATCGCTATCAGAACCAGACGGCCTACTTGGCTCTGAGGCGCCGCGGCTGGCACCGCTGGCGCTCGGTACAGAACTCATCTGTCCTTCCTCCTCATCATGGCCTACAGGTTTAAAATAACCTGTAAGCTTCGGCATTTTTTGTAATAGCTGCTTGTCTCGAAACTCATTTTCCCTCAACAATTTCCTTTTCCGAGCGCCACTCTCAAACTTTTTCTTCTCAAACTTTTTCTCCTAAACAACCTTCATCTGTCACTCAATCACTCGCAATTTGAATAAGTCACATGTGAAATATATTCTCATTCTGATTGGCTGTTAAGTGGTGCCCACTGACTGTTACGGAGTCATCATTTTTGAGAAAAATCTCTGGAATCCATCGATCTGATTGATTAGTGGAGCAAATTATCAAAATACTACGGAGGGAAGATATTTTCGTTTGGATTACTGGAAGCTCGTGTGTGTGTGTGTGTGTGTGTGTGTGTGTGTGTGTGTGTGTGTGTGTGTGTGTGTGTGTGTGTGTGTGTGTGTGTGTGTGTGTGTGTGTGTGTGTGTGTGTGTGTGTGTGTGTGTGTGTGTGTGTGTGTGTGTGTGTGTATACTATGTTTGCATTTGTGTGTATTGTGTTTGAAAAAAAAACCCTCACGAGAAACACCGGCTGTTGTTATGCCTGCTGTGACGTCAAGTTACTCCGTTCTCCGCTTATAATTATTATATTTATCATCTGAATTTGCCGAAACAAGTTTAATATTCTGAAAGCCAAGACTTTGTTTATTTGAAAACAGAAGAAAACAAACTGTAACGGACCCTGCCGTGTTATCTATGATTACTATATGCCTTACATTAATAATTTCAGCGGAGGGAGGGGAAGCGGCGCTTTGGAACAGCAAAGTGGCGAGGGAGAGCTGTCTTCTTCCCTTTACAAGCTTCAAAAATGTATTTATCGTGATTTTGGAAATAAAAGTGTCATATTCTGAAAGCCAAGACTTTGTTTATTGAAATGTAAAAAAACATCCAAAATAAAAAAAATATATTTTTAAATTTAAATTTTTTATTTTTTTTTATTGGCTCATGATAGGCCCCCGAACTCCGTAGGCCCCTGGGCTTCAGCCCAGGTCAGCCCGTGCATTAAGGCGGCCCTGAGCAGGTCACATATGCTGTATTGTCTTTCTCTAACTTAAACCTGATTGATACTGTTACACTTCACAACATTTTTAGCTCATTGTGCAGGGGTCACATAACAAAAGAGTGATGTAAAAACCATAAATAAGTCTTATATAACCCTATTTGTTGTTCTTTTTTACCTTTTTTTGTCGATATAAAGTGTTACATTTCTGAAGAGGAACCATAAATACGTCTTATATTGCCCTATTTGTCGTTCTTTAAAAATAAATGTTGTCGATTTAAAGTGTTACATTTCTGAAGAGGAACCATAAATATGTCTTACATTACTATATTTGTTGTTTATTTTTACTTTTCTTGGCATTATTAAGTTGCCCAATTTCTAGGGAGGAAGAGTTTTTTTTTAAAGTGCTTCAACAATTGCAGAATCCTACTTGCAGAACAATAAACTTGTCTTATATTAACAATCACATTGTTCTTTTTAACTTTTCTTCTCGATATCAAATATCATATTTTTGGGGAGTCAAACAAAAAATACATTACCGTATATGTTGTCAGAACTGTGTCTTATACTACAATAAACACATGTTCTTATTGATGTTTCTTTGCAAAATAGAGCATCACAATTTATGGGGCAGAACCATAAATAAGTCTTGTTTTACCATATATGTCGATATCATGTATAATATTAATAATCCTTATATTTATTATAGCGCTTTTTCAATGACTCTCAAAGCGCTCCTTACAAATACACATTACACATACATACATGTGACGGTCATGTACTGTGGACAATACCCACAGGAGCAAATTCAGGTGAAGTGTCTTGCCCAAAGACACAACGGCTTTACAGATGCAGCGGCGGCGGGTTTCACCTTGATCTGATAATCAATGCACAGCGCACAGCGCACTGCGCCACACCGCCCATCTTCACACCTCAAAGTCATCAAGGCGCTTTGGAAATACACATTGATATCATACATGTACTGTGGGTGAAGTGTCTTGCCCAAGGACACAACGGCCTGACGCAGTGGCGGGTTTCGAATTGGGGTTCCCCAACGCCCCCTTGATCTGATGATCTAACGCACAGCCCACTGCGCCACCCCGTATCCAATTAATGGGTGCCAGAGTTTTTGTAGAAATTGCTTTAAAAATAGCAGTCAGTGATTGATTGTCCTACTTTCAGACACGCCTTATATTACCATATATGTCATTATTTTTCACATTTCTTGTCAATATCAAGTGTCGGATTACTGCAACTGAAATTTAAATCAACTTATTTTATCCTATTTACGTCTTAAAAGACAATATATGTCGTTCTTTTTGATGTTTCTCATCGATATCAAGTGTCGAATATCTGGAAAATAACCATAAATACGTCTCGATATGCCATATATGTTATTCTTTTTGACACTTTTTTCTTGGGAGGCAGAGTTTTACTAGAAACTGCTTCAAATACAGCAGTCCCGTCTCTGTGAATGACTGTCCTACTTTGGTAATACATAATGACCGCTGCTAAAATAAACTTCAGTCAAATTAATGAGAACTGATGTCTGCGAGTCCGACACAAGGACTATTTCAAAGCCTTTCCATACTCTTCTTTAAAACATTCTAAATCTAACTACTTATTTATCTTTGAATGAATAGCCTACATTAGTAATAAGTGTTCGCTGGTGACCCTCATGGTTCCTTTCTATTATTTTGCACTACTTCCTTTCTGTAGGAGTTGCATTTACCATCAAATGAGAACAGAGAGAAATCACATCTAAATGAATGAATGGCCTTTATTGGCACATGTCCTTTCTTCACTCAGTTTGCTTTTAAAATATTCATTTTGGATATTATCCATTCTACGTTGATGTAATAGATGTTTGTTTGCCCTCTTTGACCTCACACCATATAATTCCCAAATGAAACTGAATAATTTGTATTCTGGGTTGTCAGTCACCTATTTTTACTTATCTGTCTCACACTGGTAATGTCTCATTTTTAAGCCAAGAACCACATGAATAATTCTCAAAAGAAAGACAGATTCGATGATTTGTGAAAAACTCTTACATCAAAATGAAATAGAAAGCTTTTAATTGGTTATTATTTTCACTGCAAGTTGTGCAGCTCATTTGAGAATATAAAGCAAAAAAAAAGACCCATAGGGAAAGTTTTTGATGTTGCATTTGCACTTAAAGTTCAAAAGTTCAGAGCACAGAAGGATGGTGGTTGGGCTGGATATACGCATTATTATCTTGTGTCTTAGAAACAATTCTGGGAATGTTACAGAGAAAAAAATCTGAAGTGTGAAAAATAGTTAAAATGACCATGGTACAGTATATCATTTCTGTAACATAATAACATCACTATTTAACATTCACCCTTCTATTGGCTAGCTCTCCAACACATTGTACGTGATTGGCTAAGGGGCGGGTCATCTTTAAGCAAATGAACAATCAAAACAGAGCCGACCAGCTAACCAATCAGAGCAGACTGGGCTCTGGTTTCAGACAGAGGGTGAAAAAAGCATAATAAAGAAAATGTTTGCTTGAAACACAACATTTTGGAAAATAGTAGCTAACTGTATATGCCTCTGAATATCATTCAATATCCCCTTTTGATAAAAAAAAACTGTACGGGCAACCTTTAGTAAGCTTACGCCCCATGTGACACTGAGTAGCTGGTAAAGGAAAACAAATGAATGCACGCTTAATTTAGAAATTGTGGAATCCTTATTGACGTAATTTAGCATTGCAATGTGATATGATTTGATGAGGCAAAGCAGAGGCAGAAAAATGTGCCAACTAAAAGTAAATGAATTCAGAGCTGCAATTAGCATCGGTGTGCCAAGTTAATGAATCGTAATAGACTCGGCTGCAAGATGTTGCAACAGACTGCATGGAGAGAAAGCCACACGGCGAGCCAGCTTCACTTTTTAATCTCAACCCTTTTCTCCCTTGATTTTGGTGGCTCTCTGCTTATCTCCCTCTCAGGTCTCCCTCCCTACCTCTCCTTCCTCTCCTCTGTCTCCTATCTCTTTTTGTCTCGCTTTAACCCAATGCCAACTGTCTGTCTCTGGAGGAAGATCCGGGGCAGGAGGGAGGGGATGAGGGACGTAGAGGGAAGGATGTGCCACTGTCAAGTAAAGCTGCTTATAAATCTGCTCAGGACTGTGTTTCCATTGTCTCTGGATAATTGTGTGCATTAGCTCCAGGGTGCATTTTGGCAGATGTGGATGTTTGTGTGCAGATTAGCAGCTGCAGGTGTTTGCACATAGAACAAATACACTGCTGAGTTACATTATTCACGCTTGCATAACTCTCCAGGCTTCTAATTTGTCTTCAACTCAAGGCAGATGGGAAAAAAATGGAGGTGAGAGAAAAAGGGGAGGAGTAGGGCGCAACATTCAAAGAGGAGAAACAAAAAAAGAGAAGCATTGGACAAGGATTAAAAGCCTTGTCACGTTAAGATAATTGGTTAATTCTTCAGTCAACTCCTGGTGACTGTTCCTAAGGTATTCCTTAGGAAACTCTTCATGGCATGCAGGAAGTGTTGCATTTAATCATTAGGAAACAAGAGTTTGAATCTACAGCTATGCTATCCTCCTCAACTTATGTTTATTTAAATATGTTATTCTAATATGGTGCAACTGTTACAAAACATAATATCCCCCCTGGGATTAATAAAGTATTTTGATTGATTGATTGATTGATTTAGGAGAAGCAGTTCCCTATGTAAATATGAAGGGCTCATCCTAATGTAAGGAAAACAACATTCTTAGTTTGTACATCCAAGAAAAAAACACAATTGTTCAATCCTGTCAATAGATCCTTCTAAATCCTTCAGCTATGTGTGTCTGACAACATCTGTGTGAGAGTATTGGATCATTGTAAAGCAGCTTTTATAACATGTTTTTCACAGCACTATTCAGTAATTGATACGCTCAATTGTAATACAATTCATTTTGGTACGGTGTTTTGACATTTTCGTCAGGTATGCTGCTGAGCTTGTTTTGCCCTTAGGACGTGGTAAGATGTTTACAAGATTCCACAGATGCAAGGAGTACCTAAATACCTGTTTCTAAACACGTGTGGCACTGCTATGCTGTATATAAATGAGCATCTGGGGAAATAAAGGCTATCTTCCCTCCTGTCTCAACCCCTATCCCATATATGTACTCATACACACATAACCTTCCATAGCCACTGGGCAAAGGGTGAATTTAGTTTTAGATTATCAGCTTCATTATTTTTGAGCACATGAAAAAGGATGTGTGCTGAATAACCTGACTATAAATGAATCCCTCAGGCTCTTAAGTCAAATTAAACCTGGTCTGATGCATTTGTAAGTGGAGCTGTGACAGTGTGTGCGTTTGTCGGAGCCTGTGTTTGAGCACTGACGTTTTATTGTAATTAAAACTGCCAGGTAAATGAGGAGCAAATTCCTCCCAGGTCCAGTCTTCCAAAACAAAATGTACCAAGTGTCAGTTCATAACTGCTTACCCATTAAAAGGGTTTATTTTGTATTAAGATAACCAGCCATTTTAATGTGTCCGAAGTCGTTAATCAAAGCACCAATTAAAAGTGCAAAAAATATGTAACGTAATGATAGACATCATTTTTGCTTCGTCATTGAAAGATTGCTGAAAAATTGGATTTATGTTGAAATTGGTCTTTCTGTCCTTTTTCTCAAAAATCTTTCCAAACAAGAAAAAATTGAAATGTTGGAAATTAGTTTTAATAATATATTAAGTACTCTCATGATCCTTGTCCTTACATTATGAGTTTCCTGTTTTATTCTCAGCCTGTCCCTCTCAGGAGCCAAGCCTGGAGAGGTTGGCCCAGAGTGGGTAATGCCCCTATTGCACCTGCTTCCTGAGACAGCGCCCCCCAGACCTGAGGAATCGTCCAGGGCTGGCCCACCATCATCTGTGTCAACTCCGCGTACCGCGGCGACCTGGAGCCACTAGGATGACTGACAGATGTTCCCCGCCTTACCCTCTCCAGGAGGGGGGGGGGGGGGGGGGGATAAGGTGCAGCGGTGGAAAGGCGTAAAGCAGCTTTCTTGGCCATGGCTCGTGTGCGAATGCGTCCACCCCCAAGGGCGGATTGTCCCACCGGGCCAGGGAGAACCACAGGGCACAGTGGCTGTTGCGCCGATTGGCGAACAGGTCCACCTCTGCCCTCCCGTCTTGATTTAATTTTCTTTATTTTTTCTCAGTTTTTACGTCTCAATTGTTGCTGCTCGCTAAAGAGAAAAATGATGATGGTCGGAGGGCGTAGCCGCCTTATATGCTGTGGGCCTGCACACGCTTTAAGGTAGGCTCGCCCCGATTGGCCGGCTACGTTTACGTAACTCAGTAGGTTAATGCACGTACACTGTGATAGAGAGTAGTACCCATAGAGTCCAGTAGAGGGCGGAGCCTGTGTGATATATAACAACTTTCATAAGGGGGTGACTTGAGGTTGCTATATTCACTTGAACAGTGGTTCATCCACGTGGTTGTTGCATGGCAAACCCAATGTAATGACTAAAAGTACAGGAAGACAATGAATATTCATCAAGTCAGTGAATGAATGTGTAGAAAGAGATCTGTCAATGTCTTACTGTATATTGCCTCTTATCACAGAATGTATTTTTCACACAATCAAAAATTGAAAAATAATGTGTTATTCCATTTTAAGAATAAAGACACAAATTAAAATATAGTGATTATCGCGTTCATACTATGTTTGACGATGCAGAACTGATTAATCCCCTGGTGGTTAATCGCTGTCGCTATTCATTACTAGCTAAGAGAAACAACAGTGGGTTTGGAAACACATTGCAGGTGTGTGCATGTTTATGTGTGTGCGTATGCATTTGCAGCATGTCTACACGCTTTAATCTGTGTTTGGATTGCTAATGAGAGCAGCTGTGTGTATGCATATAAAGCCATAGTGGCAGGTGCAAGTGTGTTGCTATCAGGATCCTGCAGCAGGAAACATATCTCTCTCAACACAAACACACACTCACACAGAACAATTAAAACCCTATGATCTTCTAAGTGTGTGTAATTGTCTGTATCTCTGTGTATGCATTAGTGCACCACCTTCAATCATACTCCACCTCCAAGTCTTGGGTAGGCTATAATGGTCGCCATCCCATCAAAATATGAGTAAATATATAGCATCTAGTATGACATATTTTGACACAAATGCAACATAGGCAGCCCCTGAACACTGAATAAGGGATTGATTCTACCATGGTAGCTACTCCCTTAGAAGAAGCACAGTACAAAACTGTTCAGTCAAAAGTGTTCAATATTCAAAAATTGTATTTGCAGAAAAGGTTTTTCCTCTTGTTCGGTAACATAACTGTGTTAGGCTGTAGTTTTGCTCATTTTAACACTAGAACCGCGAACGGGTAAATTTTACCTGCAGCTGTTTTTTGATTGTAATGTCACTTTTTTTCAATGAAATATTAAAGTCTCCCAGTCCATGACTTTTCCTGAAAGTGTGTTATGTAGCACCCTCTGTTGTTAAAAATTGTCAATATGAAGTCGGATTGAAAAAAATCGCCAACAAAATTGCCATTTATACCTATATCCGCCAGCGGGTCATATTTACACCTCAGAAAAATGCAGCGTAAACATGACGTGTGTTGC